>NW_022436967.1:21735159-21803183 GCF_009761245.1 Sapajus apella | reverse complement strand
TTGCCTTTTTTATTAGCGAGTATATCAATATTCTTTAGTCATCAATGGAAGGTAAAAGGCTTGAATGACAAAACATTCAAGGTGAGTATTTTTTTTTTTTTCTTTAGCAATGCTAGAGTTAAATCTATGGAAAATGAAAAAGGCTTGTAAGGGGACATTGTACTTGTGAAAAAAGACATTATGGGTAGTTTTATGACAAAAAGACTGACACTTAGTGACTTGAAGCTACTTTTGTAGCCACTGCTGAGGCATAGCAGCATCACTGTCAGGGAGCAGGATGCCTGTCAAGACCACAGTAAAGCAGACAGAATCACTGCCAATGCACTGCTTATGGACAGCAGATGAGCCTCATATCTTATTTATTTTATTTCTGCATATTTTGATGTTGTGTTATCTGCAGAAAACACCAAAATTAAATCAGTACAAAAGCATATCTAGTGAAGAATTATTGCTATTAAAGAGATGAAAAAGAGGAGAATGCTTCTTCGGAGTTAAACTACTAGTCAGAATCTTGCTGTGGAGGAAAGTGATGAATTATATTGACTATGAATCAAAAGATTTTAACTCTCAGATAAGCACAATTAAAACATTTTCATTTGAAAATGGTGAGGCAATAGTAATAACTGTATAGCCTATATAACATTATATCTCCATATGTTATGTTATCAAGCCCCTTATTCCAGTTAAGTCTCACTGCTTGTGTAATCTTGGAGTAACTTAACTTCTTAGCTGATTTCCTTATCTACAAAGTGACAAGAGGACATTACTCCATTGCTTAATAAAGAAGTATGTTCAATAATCTATGTATAGGGCTTATCATATGCTAGATACTTGGAAAGATAAATTCCCCTCACATTTCTACGTATTAGAGAAAAATCCAAGTATTCATTTCTGTATAGAGTCTCAACATCTATTACTAATCCTCTTCAGAGTTGTTCAGTAAATATTTGCAGCATTAAGTTACTATATAAACAATTATGTGTTTTAATTCTCACCTCTGCTGGAAAAATATGACCCTAGTGACAGATGACAAAGGAAGGCAACGCCACGAAGCTGTTCACAGTATTTGAAGGAAGGCTGGTTAAATTTAAGATTTTTATTAATGTCTCAATTTATGTTAACAAATATATTTGGGTGCTTATACAAGTAAAGTGAAATTGTGTGGAGCTGGGTATCCTGCATTGCTGAAAAGCTTAGATTTAGCTTCTATAAATTTATAAAGTAATATTCATATTAATAAGTACCACATATGAGCATTTACAATACACTTACTTTAATAGGCACTTCAATATACTCTCTTTAACACACTACAGTTTATTGTGTACATTTAAGTATAATATACTATATTGTCTATAATATCTGATATGGTTTGGCTGTATCCCTATCCAAATCTCATCTCAAATTGTAATCCAGGTTGTAATCTGAATTGTAATCTTCACTTGTTGAGTGAGGGACCTCTTGGGATGTAATTGGATCATGGGGTGGGTTTTCCTCATGCTGGTCTAGTGATAGTGAGTGAGTTCTCATGAGAGCTGGTAGTTTGATAAGTGTCGGGCACTTCCCCCTTTGCTTTGGTGCTCTCCTGCTGCCATGTTTAAGACATGCCTGATTCCCCTTTGCCTTTTACCATGATTGTATGTTTCCTGAGACCTCCCCAGCCATGTAGAACTTTGAGTCAATTAAAATTCTTTTCTTTATAAGTTACCCAGCCTCAGAGAGAATCTTTATTGCAGTGTGAAAAGGGACCAATTAACTCTCTCTTCATTTTTATTATAAATGAAATATAAATTCTGAGAAATGTGTCCTTAGATGACTTTATTGTGTGAATATCAAGAAGTGTATTTACACAAATCTAGATGGCATAGCCTAGTACGCACCAAGGCTATATAGTATAGCCTATTGTTTCTAGGCTATAAACCTGTGTGGCTTGTTGCTGTACTGAATACTGTGGGCAATTATAATAATAAGTATTTGTGTGTCTAAACACAGAAAAGGTACAGTAAAAATATGGTATTATAATGTTATGGGACCATCATGTTGCATATGTGGTCCATCGTTAATCAAAATGTTCTGTTCTTATGCAGTGCATCATCTTATATGTACTAGAGATATATGCACATCTGATATTTATCTATGTCTGCATATGTCAATGTCTATATATCTCTATATATATCTTTATGTACCATTTATTTTCCATTCTGCACATTTTGATTCTCTATTGTGTTATCTATAGAAAATATTAAACCTTTATATCACCAGACAAGGACCTCTAGGGAGAAAATATTGCCGTTAATGCTACAAAAAGGGGAAAAAAGTCTGCTTATATATGTATATATTTTGATATTCTGGCTTACTTATGAGCTGTGTTACTGAACCAGGAATTAAACTTATATATGTTTAGCCTAAAAGCACATGCTTTTCTTTCAGACTATACTGTGAACATTATAAAGTTAAATTTAGGTTATAACTGAAGGCAACATAAGTTCATTAAGGTTGTCTGTATAGAATTTGATGCAATTATAAAAACTAATGGAACCCCTCTCCTAGTACAAAGCTGTCACTACACTGTGCAGTATAAAAAGTGGTCGCCATATATACATCTATCCTATTGTATTAATAAATAGGAGACATCATTTATGTACGTTTCTAATCACTTACTGCCTTAAAAATCACTCTTTTTATTTAAATACTCCAAGTACACTGTGAAAATCACATATCAAGTTAGGTTATTGTGGTGGCTGTAGAAATATTCTGTAACTTTCTCAAGAAAATAAAAACACAATTATACTACAGGAAGAAAATTTTTGCATTCAGAGCTGACTGATTTGGTTAGATTTTATGTGGCCTAGGACAAATGAAAATAGAGTAAAAAAATGAATTTTCCATAGATGTAAATTGTTTTTCTACCAAACACAGTATAAACATGAACTATAAAAGTTTCTATCTGTGAAATATTTTCTTTTAACTGAAGTATACTCTCAGATTTACAAGTCACTGTGTTCTATTCTACTGTTCAAAAACCATCATAAAGCTACGAAAGTACATTCAGAGGCATACCACTTTGCCAATGGTGAAACTCATGAATTAAGTAGCTTTGTCATTGCTAAAACTACCATCAAGCCACTAACAAGGCTTAATTAAGTACAAACTGAAAACAGCTATACCTTCCTTCTGGCTCCTTTCTTAATGTTTTCTATAACAAAATCAAAGAGAGCCCCATCCTCAAGTAGGTCTATGAAAATGAAAGTTCACATGTGTAAGTCAGTGATTGGGCATATAATGTTTAATTAAAATGACACTAGTTAGGCATGCTCCTGCTTCTATCTATGAAAAATTAACTGTAGGGGATTACCTTCCTACTGTAAAAAGCAAACTAAAAAGACTTTAAATCCATTAAAAAAGGGGTTTCATGTGTTTCCAACAGATAAGGGATACTATGACATCTAAGAGGAGAAAGGCAAAAAATTGAGGGCCTGGAGGCTGTCAGTGAGCCATAAAATTACAAAGGGGAACCCAAACATAGTGTAGAGGTTTCCCTCAACCGAGGAGACACTGATTTGAGTTTCAGGAAGCATTTACCATTATGTTTATACATCTATAAGACAAAATTGCTTTTTTCATTCTGAACAAGATGGAATATATATGTTCCACCTACTCCCCACAGTACTTACAATAAAAACCCTGGACACAATTTATAAAGCAAATGACAGGAGACTGAAAAGCAAAAAAGAAAAGGCAACCGGTGAGGGAACTTGGGACGTGAGGTGCAGCATAGCAGTAAGTCCTGTTTTGTTTCTTTTTGCTTCCGATAAGTCTAGAATATCAATATTTCATAACTTCAGCTACTGTGTTCATGAATAAGTTCATATTATTTTTCTCAGATTTTTTACACAAGAAATAACTTCTCATTAAACAAATAAGAGAAAAGAGGGGGCCTAGGTACAGGGTATCCTATTGTAGAAAATTATTTATGAAGACTTAAGACACTGAACATAAGAAAGCTCTCTTGGTTCGTTAAAGCTAATAATTTCCATTTATACCAAACATACTCTTTAACTCAACAAAGGGAAATAGAAGCCATTTTTTTCCTATCCTTCCAGACTTTCATACTAACACTACTCAATCTTCAAATAAAGCCATTTCCTACAGTCAATTCCGTAGTAACTTGCACTTCATTTTTATTTAACTGAAAACCAGGATACATAATGAAGGGACATGTAAAGCTTTAAAAGCTCACTACACAGCTGGGTAGATAGCATAGCAGTTCACCTCCATGGTAGAGGCTCAGTTGTGAGGATAAGATTTCCCCACTGAGGAAGCAGTAATGCTTAGGATGCTGCTGATTCAGCTTCAGCTAGTAATATTCAATCTTGGTGGTAGAACACTATTCAAAGAAGATACCAGACTTTGGCAGAGGCCTAAATAAATCATGAAGGCACTTCTCAGTTGACACCTCCTGGAGGTATTATTTAAGTTCTGAACAGATTCCAGGTATGGCCAACTCTCTGTTGTATATTTCAACTTTATACTTTCCTTTCAAATATTTTCTGATAAAGTTTCAAAGAAAACCAAAATGCTGGCATTCTAAACCCTAGAAAGGAAGTACTATAATATAGGGATTCTCAAATGTACAGAAGGATTTCTGGGTTTTTTTGACAGGATTGTGATTTCACATTTCATAATGACAGGGGTGGAAAAGATCTCTACCAGGAATGGGGAAAAAAAAACCCTAATGGGAAATTACATTTATTCTGACATCTTGTTTCTGGCAAATATTAGACTCTCATGTATAGTTAGTGGGTTTTTGTTGTTGTTGTTGTTGAAGAGGATGGCTCCATGGATCTCAAGCCTTATGCCACTTCTGGCCAAGTGAAAGAAAAAAATGGACATTGTGGAAGCCATAGAGAGTACTGGTGTGAAGAATGGTAACATACACAGAAGGCTGGTGTTGTTTCAAGGTGGGACTCTGCCACACTCACTCATGACTTTTGTATCTGGAAATAGAATCTACTAACAATGGTCAGCTCTTATACCCTGTCAACTTTGTGCTTTGACTTTTTGTCTTTTTTTAGCTTTCATTTTCCTCCCTAAGTCTAACTGAAACACAGGGTAAAGTTCATGACTAAAATAGAAGATGTGCTTAAGCAAAATCATTATAAAGAAGGTAAATAAGAAACAGAGAGCACTGGGTTGAAGACCTGAGATCCAAGTTTTCCAGGGGCAGAGGTCTGAGGAGGAAGGAAATACAGTGAACATGAGTAGGGCTCACTTGTCAGTGTACGGTGTTATGGGAGAAGCAAAAAATGAAACTAAAGGACTAGGTAGGTTACATAGAGAGAAAGTACTTAGCCAAATCATGGCAATCAATAACAAAGATGTTTTTACAAACAAGACAAAAGCCTCCTTACTTGCTATTGGACAGGGTAAACAAGGCAGAAAGAGCACCCAACTACTGGCATAAGCATTTGACTTATTGCAGACCCTAAGGAAATGGCAAACCTAGTAAGAGAGGTTTGGATGACCCAGCTACATAGATTAGACATCCATAAGGAGGGATTAAAAGAAATCATTTCACTATAAAATCAACTTGAAATGCAGAATCGGATTAGTATTTTTAATTGCATTGTCCATTAAAGTCTTGAAAACATTTCTTTGTGTACTAGTAAATATATTTAAAAAACAAGAACAAAATAAGAATGTGATTTCTTTATGTCTTGATTTAACGCATATTTCCAAGTGGCTGCTTCATGCCAATATAGTTAGAGAATAACTTAATTCTACCTCTTTATTTTTACCAATTAAAAAATTCTACCTCTTTACTTTTACCTTTAAATTAAAAAAGAAACCCATCTCAAACCAAATAGCATACCGGGTTTGAATGAAATCTGATAGTCTTCCCAAATGACAAAGTTTTATAGATTTCCTGGGAGCTATTCACCTCTACTCTGAACATAGAATGGTTTAGAACTGGAGAAAATTTCCATTAGCATTAGCAGTTTCATTTTTGCTTAAGTTTGTGAATTTTTTTCAATCAGACAGAAGAAAATGACATACTTCTTGGTGCCAAAATGCAAAATTAATTAAATTTTCATGTTACAGTGATGGCAAATTTCAAGTATTTTTCTAAGCGTTTCATTATTCTTAGTTCCAATGTAACAAAAATTTTAAACACCAAGGAAATTAAACCTAGTGAAATATGGCATCTCTGTAAGATAATCAACTGAGCCCCATATGATTTTTTAGCCTATCAAATTGCAATGCATCTCAAACTTACTTACTCAGAGATCTCTTCTTATAAAGAAAACTGAATGGTGATAGTAACTGTCAAGATTGGCTAGCACTGTTGCTTAACACCAGAGGAAGGAATCCTGATGATGAGACATCAAAGGACTTAGGAAACAAAGCCTATTTTTACATTTGCTGTTTATATCCGAATGGGTTGGGTGAAATTATAATTTCTGTTTGAAGACTGAACATGCTCTTTTAAAACTCAAGCAATTCGATTGGTCTGGAAATGTGCCATACAAAATTATTTTCTAAAAAAATTTAAAAATGCATGTATTAAAATTATCAAAGAAGAAATAGGGAAGCACATAATCACCAGTAACAAAAAATAAAAGTAATAATTCAAATTAAAATAATTATTAATTATGTGCTTTTTTCATTGGGATTTATAATCTTCTGGGTTTTTAAAATTTTGTTATTTTTAGTTGACATATATTGTTTAGATTTATGGGAATTCAATACATGTATACAATATGTAATGGTCAAATCAGGATGATTAACATATTTTTTCTAACTGGGAAATTTCAAATGACCTATATTCAAGTTCAGTCATTCTTTCTTCTGTTTAATCAAATATGCTTTTGAAATATACTTGAATATTTGATTGCATTTCTTATTTCCTTCATTGAATTCTTCAATTGCAGGGGTTTTTTTTGTTCTCTTTTTAAATAATTTCTAACTTTTTGTTGAATTTCTCATTCATATGATGAAGTGTTTTCCTGAATTTGTCTATCTCTATTTACTTGTATCTTATTTAATTTTCTTAAGATCATTATTTTGAATTTCTTTTCTAGCAATTCATTTATTTCCTTTATGTTGGGGTTTGTTACTAAGCAGTTGTTATGTTCCTTTGGTGGTGTCATATTTCTCTGCATTTTCATGTTTCTTGTGTCCATGCACTGATGTTTCTGTGTCTGGTAAAATAATCACCACTTACAAGCTTTCTGGAGTGGTTTTGGTGGAGAAACACTTTCACTTGCATCTGAGTTATAGTATGTCAGTTGGAAAAGGTGTAGTGACTCTGTTTCTGGATAGGTGCAGTCGTATAATCTCTGTGTAGCTTATTCAGCTGCAAAAAAAAACATCAACAGTTAAGTGTGAGTGCCGCCATGACCTAGTCCATAAAAGTTTTTGGCCGTGTCAGTGGCATAGGTTATTAATGTTCTTGGTACCAATGCTCTTTGGGATCCTCCTATTCTTGCTATCCTCACAATATGGAGACTTATTCAAGAGAATCTGTCTTGGTGTCAGGTTTACCATGGCCTGTAAACAGCTGCTGCAGCCCTGAGTTTCAGGTACAGGTACTCAGAATGACTGTAGGTTAAGGGTCCTAGGCTGGCACCTGGGTCTTGGGATTCAGGTTTGCTCTCTGTGACAGGCTTGGATGTAGGTTGTTGGCAGAGACAGGACATGTGTTGCTGTGGCATTCTTTAGGAGCTGGAATGGTGATTCTAGGGGGCTATGATTCTACCTCTAGGAAATGGCACAACACTGGGCCAATTCTGGGGAAGAAGAGATGCTCTGCAGGTTTCGGCCCAAGGAAAAGACTATGAATGTAATTTGGGAACCTGTGGAGGTTTGGGTCGTGGGGGGATGAAGAATCCTGTAGTAGTGACTGTGGCTTGTGGGATGGTGAGGCACAATAGTATCCTAGGCTCCGCAAGGCCAAGTGCAGCAGCAGTAGTACCACAGAATGGTGGATCACAGCTTTGTTTGGGCCCTGTAGTTTGGGTGCAGAGTTCTTGAGAGAGGCAGAACCAATAAGACATATGCATATATGTGAGGTGGTTTTTTTAGGCAAAACTGGCTCACACAATTACAAGGAAATCCCCATGATAGTCGAGGAGCTGGGGAAAGAGAGAAACTAGTATTATAGTTCAGTCCAAGTCTGAAAGCCTAAAAACCAGGGAAGCTGACAGTGCAACCCTCAATCTGAGACCAAAGGCGTCAGAGACCCTTGCAGGCTGCTGGTACAAGTCCCAGAGTCCAAAGCCCAAAGAATCTGGAGTCTGATATCCAAGGACAGGAGGAGAGGAAGCAAAGCATTCTGTACAGGAAGAGAAAGGGTCAGCAGACTTAGCAAGCTGGTTATTTCCCTTCTTCCACCTGCTTTGTTTTAGCCATGCTGGAGGCAATTGGATGGCACCCATCCACTTGAGAGTGAGTCTTCCTCTCCTAGTCTAACAACTCAAATACCAATAACCTCTATTGAGACCCTCACAGACACACCCATAAACAATTGCTTCACCAACCATCTAAGCAACCCTCGATCCAGTCAAATTGACACCTAATATTAACCCTCACATTACTCAGAAAGAGGGTTGTTTCAGCAGCTCACACTCTAGAGGCTTAGTTCAGCTCCAGGAAAGGAGAGTTCTAAAGATTTTTGGCCTGTATCTTAGCTCAGACAGTACTTTGTTTTGGGGGAGTGCAGAATACTGGGTCAGCTCAGCCCTGGGATATGCAGCTCCTTGGCTCAGTCAGGGTGTTGGTTCCCAAGGGAGCAATGTGCTGCAGAGGCTCTGTTTCAACAAATTCAAGGTAAATACAAGCATTTCTTTAATGGAAACACATTTTGACAAAGAGTTGAAAAGCCAATAGCAAGATAAATCACATAGTACTAAATTATCTGATATTTTATGTCAAAATTGTGCAACTAATTATACAATTCATGGATTATGGCTACAATACCTTCACCATAGACAGACTATTAATGTACATATTTTCCAATTGTGTGCATTTTGCATTTGGAAAATACAAAACCAGTGAAAATTATTTGCGAAGCTGCTTTGCAAAGAAACAATTCACCTTCCTCCAGTTCTGGCATCCTCCGATGCATTTTTTTCCTACAAATCTACTTTTTATAGAATACCACATGAAAGAAACCACACACTGTGTACCATTTGGGGTCCTTACAATTCTTGTCTAAAATTGCAAAGTTTAAGGAAATTATATAAAAACAGACTATGTACTTCTAGGCAGTTGTACATTCAGGATATCATTTTGCCTACATTATCTGTATTTTTCTTTCTACTTTTATTTTACTATCTTATTTTTTTAATAAAGTTGAGATAGCATGTTGCAGAATGCCAAGTTTCAGTTTGAAGTTTGTACTTTTAACAGATGAGGCTGCAGATGATAAAGATAAGGAATTGGTTATTATTTCTTTTCAAGGAATTGTGTTCATTCTCTTGGAAGATAAATTTATTTTTCAAAGCTTTCACAAAACTGGGAAGTCTTCTCATTCTTGAAATTGTGATGGGTATGGATGATTTTCAAGTGATGACACTGTTACTGATATATTTCCTTCTTTCGCAGTTTCATTCAACCAAGATATGAAAATTTGTAGTGCAAGAAATTCAGCTGAATGCTGCTCATTTTCAAGTTAACAAAGTAGATATACAAATGCCTCAAGCTAGGGGATGCTATTCAGTTCACAGACCTTCTTTGGTATCTAATTGATACAGAGAACATACTGGCTATAACGGTTTAGAAGGATGATGTGTCCCTTTGTGCTCTCCCAGATATGTTACACTTATGTCAAATTCATGCTCTATGTCTGTGAGGAATACAGATACCTGGATCCAAGTCAAAGAAAAAAAACCCTAGCTGTATGTCTGAGATGTTGGGTTTTGGAGAAATGGATGAAATACTTTCTTTGCGTGACTTCCTTCAGTCCCCTGTTTTTCCTGATTGTAGATATTATATAGCATCTATGTTGACTGCTGCCCTTTTCTATTCTTAAGAACACCATGGTCTATTTGCCTTCTCCTGTCTCTGTGCATACAGCCCTTGTGACTGCCTCTCTGATCTTGTGGGGTTTTATGGTAATTGCAGCTTCCTGCCATTTGTTGGTTAAGTGCCACCTCCTGGTCTGATAGCCAGGCCATCATCCTCGTAGAAATCACTGAATGCAGCTCTGTGAACATTTCTCCTATTATTAACTTACACATGCAGAGGAGAATCTCCAATCAATACCTGTGACTCCAGTGACCCTCTCACCAGTACATTCCTGATGATGTCCTTCTTTGAATAGTGTGTCCTTGGCCCTCTGGTGAAACGTCATTCATAGGTGGGTCTTCTGGTCTCAAATGATATAATCTCGCTTCTTCAAGCTCTGTAATCCTTTCTCTACTGTCTGTTAGATCGATTCATCCTTTCCATCTGACTTAACCTTAGCCATGACTTTCTAAGGGCTATGCTGACAATGAATTTACCTCTTCCCTTGGCATCCTTTCTAGCCTATTATATTTCATGTCCCAAACATGTGCTCTCAAATCAATACATTCTTGCTTATTAAGGCTCACATTGTGGCCTCCTTGGTCAAGCTCCAGAAGAATCTCATTCCAGGAATATTTGTCTGGCTTTTGCCTGTAGATGTTGATTCTTCCAACCTTTCTCCCCTCTTTTATCAAGCGCATTCTCCTAGTCAGGTTATCCTGAAATTTATCTCTAGATTTGCGTCTTACAGCCAAAAGAGTGGGTCTGTGAAACTCCTCGGTGGCACATGTTCAATTGTGGAAGAAATATTTCTGCAGTATTTCCAGTACAGGGGAAGTATCATCTGTTACTAAGCAAGGGTGGGCCACTTCTACAAGGTCTAAAGGTTCAAGTGATCTGAAAACCCTTCAGGAGCAGCCATCCATATATCACCATCCATGTTTCAGGGGCCCCAGTCATTTCCCTACTGAGGCTCTAATCTTAGCATCCCAGCCCTGTAGCAGTTGAGCATTTAAAAATCTCTAGAGCTATGTTAGTCTAACTTGTAGGGGTAGCAAAATTTCAGAACTAGGTCTTGTCGTTTTTGATTGACCTGACTTGAGGCATGTACATGTCTCTGAAACAATTCCTTTCACCAGATGAAAAAGATACTTCCATTGAACCAGCAAGTATTGAGAGCACTGGAATCAGAAAAGGAGTTGGCAGAACCAGGCACAATAGGTTGAGGTAGGGTGTGATTAGTAATTTCAAAGCAGAAGCTTGGTGCTATTTCCACAAAAGAGAGAGTGCTGTGCAACAGAGTTGCAAATGTTCAAATCAATTTACCATTATTAGTTTCCTATTAATTACTAAATCTTTAGATATTCTGAGTTACTAAGAACAAACATGAGAATCAGAAAAAGAAAAAAAAAATCAACAGCCAGGCCTAGGGCTAGTACCTATAGTCCCTGATACTGGCAAAACCGAGATGGGACACATTGCAGAGTCACTTGAACCTAATAGTTCAAGGTAGGGGTGTGGTATGATTCACCACTGTAATTCAGCTTGGGTGACAGAGCCAGTCTCTAAAATATATATGTACATACATAGATAAACAAACAAACAAAATCAATTAAAAACCCAGCTATTGTCCGAATGTTTGTGTCCCCCAATGTATATGTTGAAACTTCATCCTCAAGGTGATGGTATTAGGAGGTGTTTTTTGGGACGTGATTAAGGGCAGAGCCCTCATGAATGGGATTAATGCCTTACAAAATGCTCTAGAGACATCTCATCCCTTCCACTATGTGAGGATACAGCGAAAAGGCACCACCTATGAGGAAGCTGACTCTCACCTGACTCGAATCTGCTGGTGGCTTGATCTTGGACTTTCCAGTCTCCAGGACCATGAGAAATAAATGCAGTTTATGAGCCACCTAGTATATGATAAATTTTGTTATAGCACTCCAAACAGACTAGGACAGACTCCTGTTAAAACAAAAAAAAATTTGTATAACAAATTCTCATATTTTATTTCAATTGCAGATCTTCCACTTATCATCTATAGCCTGGGACACATGACTCTTCAGGTTACTGAAGAACAGAGGGAAACACCTGGCTTGTGGCCTCCAATCAGTTTTATTTATTTATTCAAGGAAATCATCTGCTCCAGCCTACTGCTATGAAACAGGGGGCTGTGCAGAATTTTAGATCTAGACTCAAAACTGCAGTCCTATTCCTGGTGAAGCTCTCTGTCTGTCCAGTGAGTATGCTTGTGGGAAACAAGGGAAATCCCAGAAAGACAGTGAAAGAGAGTAGGGAGCAGTGAATACGGTTAAATTACTGCAGATGCCAAATGGCAAAATCCTGCTACAGCGTTAATAATTACTACTATGACATGAAGCATAACAATAATCGTAATTGCGCTTCTTCTCACCACCGTCCTATGATTAAGGGGTAAACGCCTTTGTGTGTCTTTGCTGGACCAGGAAGCTCCTGGAGCAGCCGCCCTCCCAGTGTTCCTCAGAAGTTCGCTTGGGCTCCCTCCCTGGTCGCGGCTCATCCTAGGCAGCCTCCACCAACCCGCCCCTGAAAGGAGTCAGAGCTAGCCAGCCTGGCCCTTAGACCTCCTCGCCACGGCTGGAGCAGCCGGATGCGCAGGGCCTGCCGGTGGCAGGAGCCTCCCGCCCCGGCCTTTTCCCCCCGGTAGGAGCACACAGGCCTGGGGCCAGGACGCTGCGACAAGAAAAGAGCTAAGGGCCCCGGGCCAGGCGTCTGACAGAGTGCAGGACTCCCTGGTGCAATAGCTGCGCTAGTCCTGCAGCCTCTGCAATCCAAGCGCCTACCAAGCCCGAGTCGCCACCTGCTGCGCCCACGGGATCCTGAACGCGATAGGTGGGAACGGCCCGCGCAGGGCCTTCGTTTGCACCGTCCGCCCCTGGGCACTTCTTAGCCCTTCAGCCCCTCAGAAGGAACGTCTGGGCGCCTTGCAGCTGCAGAGGCCAAAGACAGGTGTAGCCCCAGATAATCACGATGGATTACGGGGCCCGGGGTTCTCTCCCAGAAACCCAGGAACCAGATCAGGGCGATTTGAAATGCGGACTCCAGAGGTGGCACCACCATCAGTTAGGATGTTTCTCAGGGCTTGGAGGTGGCACCACCATCAGTAAGGACGTATTTCATGGCTAAAAATGAAGGGTCCTGAAACTGACACTTCGGTTATTTAACCAGTTTTCCCTTCCCTGTTTTAAATAAGTTTATTTAGACAGTGAAAAAGACTCCTCTGGATGATTTTGGGTTAAAAATATAAACCACAACGGTTTGTATGGTGTGGTCATTTGCATATGTCTATTAACTCTTGCTAAACAAAAACTTTTCAATGGAAAATATTTTTAGGCACATTATAGGTTCTCTGGTACTTGGGTATCATCAGTTTAATCAGCAGCTGTCTTTCTGGAGTGGTACCAGAGTTGGACTCTTGGTGATGGGTTTTCAATGTTAAGCTCTTACTATGAAATTCACCAGGTTTCCAAGCCAGACCTTGTATTCCTAATTTAGTAATGACTTACATAACATTAGGTTATGGGATCACTGCCAATACTTCTGCTTCTTGTGAAGCCTGTTTTCAAAGGGTTTTAGCTCATAAAAGTGTGTGCTACTACACACTGGGGTCTGTTGGGGAGAAATAGGGGAGGGAAGGTTGGGGGTGGGGAGTTGGGGAGAGATAGCAAGTGGAGAGATGCCAGATGTAGGTGATGGGGAGGAAGGCAGCAAATCACACTGCCATGTGTGTACCTATGCAACAATCTTGCATGTTCTTCACATGTACCCCAAAACCTAAAATGCAATAAAATAAATTAAAAAAGAAAAAAAGAAAAAAAAAAGTGTGTGCTACACTGCTCGGGCATGTCTTACCTGTCGAAATGTTCTCACATGCTAATCTTAGCTCTTTAAACTTTAAGTGTGCCCATTTATTTGCCCTATCCAATAATCAACACATGATAAAGATATTAGGGTTTTTTTTTTTCTTTTTTTCTTTTTTAACTCTGTCACCCAGGCTGGAGTGCACTGGCGCAATCTGGGCTCACTGCAACTCCTGACTCCTGGCTCAAGCAATTCTCCTGCCTTAGTCTCCAAAGTAGCTGGGATTACAGTTGCCCACCATTATGCCCAGCTATTTTTTGTACTTTTAGTAGTGAAGGGTTTTCAGCATGTTGGTCAGGCTGGTCTCGAACTCCTGACTTCAAGTGATCTGCTGGCCTTGGGCTTCCAAAGTGCTGTGATTACAGGCCTGAGCCACCACACTCAGCCAAAATATTAGCTTTTAAAATAGATAAAGCAACTGTGTCTCTTAAAATTCATCATGATAACAATTTCAGAATTGACCAAGTAACTGATTTCCTTGTTCTGATTAAAATCATTTTGATTAAATTAAATCAAAACAGAAAATAAACTATTTCTTAGCATTGTGAACTGTTTTTAATTATTGCCCTTGAAGTGATCTAGCATTGAGAAGAGGGATAACAATCTCATAATTGTTTAAGATTTCCACGAAAAACTTGTAATTGTCTTTTTCATAGATTTACTAAACAAACTACATTCTCTGCTGTTTGAAGGATTAGAATTTTCTACCTGATATTACAGATTTCTACTTGATACAATGCATTTTAGCATCTCCTCCAACTAGTTGTCCTGACTGAACACTCATTTGAACCTCAAATTTAGTTCAGATTGAAATTTTACTTCTTTTTTTAATAAAAATATTGTAATAAGCCAACATATATAATGTGAGAGAAATTAAAAAAAAAACACTTAAAAAATGGAAACGCCTATATTAATATACAATACTTAAATATTGAGGCACAAATGAAATTCATCTCAAACACTCAGTCATAATTTCTTTGCCCTTAGAGATCCATGTTAGAGCAGAATACAGTTTAAGATAATTTTTCAAAAGTCTACGTAAAAAGTACATTCATTCCTTCCCACAGCTCTCTCTTTATGTGTGTGTGTGTGTGTGTGTGTATGTGTGTGAAATGTCAACAATTAGATAACAACTCTTTTCCAGTTAGTACTATGTACATCAAGAGTGTTCCTCCAACAGAAGCTTGTCCTCTCTCCTTATCACAGTGACCACCTTCCCAATGATATTCTAATTGTTTTCCTTTAAATGAACTTGATGGCAAAAATAGAACCATGTAGAATGTACATAGTGTTAATTCTAAACACTATGTCTCATTAATTTCTGTAATGCCTTTAAAATGAAAGACTTTCCACTTAATAAAAAATCTTAAAATATTATTTTGGAAGAGATTTTTTATTTGCTACTTTTGTTTGTTTAAAACATGGCATTTTCTTTTTTTTCTTTTTCTTTTTCCTTTTTTTTTTTTTTTTTTTGAGACAGAGTTTCGCTCTTGTTACCCAGCCTGGAGTGCAATGGCGTGATCTCGGCTCACCGCAACCTCTGCCTCCTGGGTTCAAGCAATTCTCCTGCCTCAGCCTCCCGAGTAGCTGGGACTACAGGCATGCACCACCATGCCCAGCTAATTTTTGTATTTTTAGTAGAGACGGGGTTTCACCATGTTGACCAGGATGGTCTCGATCTCTTGACCTCATGAGATCTCTTGACCACCCGCCTCGGCCTCCCAAAGTGCTGGGATTACAAGCGTGAGCTGGCATTTTCTTTTCGTTAATTTTTTGGGGAATTTAGAACATTAGAGCAAATACCTGATTAATTCTTATAAAATTAAAAGTTTGTTCTAAAAATATAGAGATATTATTTTAATATGTGGATTTTTTTGGATGTATATCATGCAGTGGAAGTTTATTATGAACTGAAATCTAAATATGAATGGTTGATGTAAGGTTTGGGCAAATTGTAACTTTAGTTTATTTTAATTAAAGGAATGTTTGACTATGTACCTTTCTTGTAGTCAAGATAAAACTTAGCTGCCTTTTGATGCTGAGGACCAATTTTTATAGTTGGATATGTGTTACTTCAATAAGCACTAGATTAGACATTGAAAATATAAAAGAGAATAGAACAGAGGTAACTGCGGATGATTTGGAAGACACCATTCAAAGAAAAATAAACTTAATTATAATTAATTACAACAATGAAATGTACTACACAATAGAAATTCATCTCAAACATTCAGTTTGAGAAGAAGTTTATGTGAATATGTAAGAGAGACCTTAACTGACCCATCTAGGAAGTCAAAGAAGACTGTTTTGAGGTGGTACAATTAAGCTTAGAGGTACGTTATTAGGAAGATGAAACTAGGCAAAGAAATGGGATTAGGCAACCATTCCATAAAATGTGAACAACATATGGGATGACGCTGAGATGGAGTTTGATTTGTTTGGAGAACTGAAAGAGGATCCCTTTGCCTGGAACTTAGCAGGGAGCACAATATATAATCAGCAAGTTGGAGTTGGGAGTACATCACACAGGGTCTTGTGAGATGTGTAAGGCATTGTGTTTTAATCAGAAGTGAAACACGAAGACACTGATGGTTAGTTGGGGAGAAAAAGATTTGCACTTAGATATTGTATCAAGAAAACTGTGGAGGGGGTCAAGAGCATTTCTAATGAGATTAGCTGTGGCAGTAGTTCAAGTGAAAGAGATGTTGCTTAGATAAGGAAAGAAGTGTTGCCGGGCACAGTGGCTGAAGCCTATAATCCCAGCACTTTGGGAGGCGGAGGCGGGCAGATAACCTGAGGTCAGGAGTTCAAGACCAGACTGGCTAACATGGTAAAAACCTCATTTCTACTAAAAAATACAAAAACTTCGCCGGCCATAGCGGTATGTGCCTGTAATCCCACCTACTCAGGAGCCTGAAGCAGGATGATTGCTTGTACCCAGGAGGCGGAGGTTGCAGGAATTGAAGACCGACCCCCAAAGCAGCCTGAAGGACAAGAGCAAAACTCAAAAAAAAAAAAAAAAAAATGCACTGGCTCAAGTGAGTTTTAGGAGATGGAAATGAGGAAATGAGAGAACCCTGGTTTATTTAGACTCACAAAGATTTTAAGATTTGTAGCATGAGCGACTGGGTGGTTGTGGAAAGACTGCAAGAGACATAGATTTTAAAGGAAAGATCATATATCTAATTTTGAAAAGTTAAAGATTCCTTGTGGGATAACCCTGTTGGAGTCAAAACACTGGTTGGCATATAATTAGAAAGGGCTTACTAAGTGTGAGTTACCATTACCTTCAGTTCAGAAAGACATCTGATTATAAGAAAAGTTGGAAATTGTTACAGTATAGATATGCAATGTAAGTCATGGGCATAGGTGAGCTTGTCTAAGGAGAAAATGAAGACTTGATGCTCGTTGCAACTCTAATATCTCTTGTCTTTTGTTCTAAGACACCCAGCTGGCATTAGGTCTCTGCACCAAGAGTCAACCTGTCCAGTTCCCCAGAACCCAGTTGTGCTGTAATAGACTGTGAATACCAGTACATTTCCATGACTTTTCTCTTCCTGTTAGTCGATGTTCCCTTTAAGCACTACAATTTCTTTTGAAATCTTACCTAACTTCCCTAAACTTCATTGATCTCTCTCTCTTGATTCTGTACCATTTATGCTCAGTCAATATGGCACATCTTAGCATTTATTTTATGTGGTCATGTAGTCTTGGCTATTGTTTGGTACATTACAGTTTTATTTCTCTAAAAAAGATTGTAGAAAAAAATTCCTACATAATATTACTTCTATAGTAATATTGGCTCCAAGTATAGAACTAAGCCCAAAGCAACTATTACATAAATGCCTGCTGACTAATAGAATGGTTAATTGATTAATATTTTGGGATAGGTAAAGATTTAGATATTCAAATGGTAGTATTTCTAATCTATGTTTGGATGCTATAAAGGTGTTGTGATGGTATTGAATGGACCAGAATTAGAAGACAGCAAATGTGAAGGCAATAAAAATTATGTATACCTGTAAATAGCATATAAGATATATCATTAGAATCAGGCAGAAATGTCAAAATAATCTATAATGCATAATATGTGATTTTTATTTAATTTTTTCAATAGTCATTGAAAACATACTGCCTTGTTAGGGATACAATAATTGCTAAAAAAAAAAAAAAAGACACTAATTCTGCCATTTGTGAGGCAGATACTAAACAAATTTTTAGCTATAATCTTGGCAAGAACTACAAAGGAAAGGTACCTTTCACAATGAGTATGTGTTACTTCATGATTTTACTGAGTTTGCAGATATGATAGGAAGAATTCTAATATTATCTCCAATAATCTATCCGTTTATAAAATCACTGGCCTTTAGTTTCAGTAGGACAGAACTAGTGATTATGATAATTTCTCTTCTACGATTAGTTTACTTTATATTGAAAATCTCAAAGGACTTTGCTGATGTAATAAGGACCCCTAACCTGTTCTCTTTGAGATAAAAAAAAAAAGTTGATTTAATCAGTTGAATAATTTTAAAGAGGGGCTTAGACCTTCTTTGAAAAATAAACTAGAAGCAGGAGTTTCTTTTCCTCATGTCTGGAAGAAACAGACCAACATGTTCTGAAGAAGGCCATGTGAAAAAGAAAAGTAGAAACTCTCTTAGAATTGAGAAGCTCAGTCCTACAGCAGTAAGAAACTGAATTCTACCAACAATCTGCGAGCTTGGAAGAAGACCCCAAGTCTTGGATAGGACGCTCCCATCACCGAAATCTTGGTTGTAGCCCTCAATTACCCTGAGCAGAGGACAAAGTTAAGCTCTCTCTGAACTCTAGAGCTATGGGAACTATGATATAATAAATGTCTGTTCTGTTAATAGGTACATTTTATGATTTTTAAACCTAGCAGTAGAAAACTGATCAATTATGAATGTTAAAATTTTTAAACATAGCAGTAGAAAACTAATATGTAAGCTGAAAAGCTTTTGGAAGAGTTGTGTGGAAAAGACATGTCCAGAGAAGGGCTGTTTAACTTTTCCTATCTACCTCTCCTGGAGATATCCCACTGCTGAAGAGCTCCTTAGAAGACTGTATCTTTGCCTCTGCCTACTGCTGCAGTGGAATCCCCTGTGGTAGGAGTGACAAGAGTTCAGTCCATTCTGAGGTTTTGAGAGCTAACAGAGACATAGCAGAGAATGAGATACAGCTGTTGTAGGTCCAGGCGTCAATATGTTCAGATTCCTCATTGAAGACTAAACATGGCACCAGCAAGGTGAGGTGTGCAATGGAAAAATATTTTTGGAAAATCTTGTTCTTAGGAGAATCGTGTTTTGTCTATTTAAATACATCAGACAAATCCTTCCCTAGGGGATATACATAAAAATTATTTTTGCCTTTGAAGGAAATATGCAGATTTTTTTTTTTTTTTTTTTTTTTTTTTTTTTTTTTTTTTCCTGTAACAGAGCCTTGCTCTGTCACCCAAGCTGGAGTGCAATGGCAAGATTGTGATTTCGGCTCACTGAAATTTCCACCTCCCTAGTTCAAGTGATTCTCCTACCTCAGCCTCCTGAGTAGCTGGGACTACAGGTTTGCACCACCATGACTGGCTAATTTTTGTATTTTTAGTAGAGACAGGGTTTGACTACGTTGGCCAAGCTGATCTCAAAACTTCTGACCTCAGGTGATCTGCCCACCTACTCCTCTTAAAGTGCTGGAATTATAGGCATGAGACACCACACCTGGCCTATTTTTACATGTGTTAAAAGAGAAAATAATATTAATGGTTTTCTAATATCAAGCATAACTGTTGAAAGCCAAAACACCTCATGTTTTTGCATCATCACAGTTGAAAGTGACGTAGCATGTGTTTTACACTTGTGGCATTTAGAAGCAAACTGTGAAATGCTGTTATCTAGAAGGTAAAATCTTGCAATATATTTTAAATCAATTCAAAAGCACTTCACAAAATTAGGAACTAAAATTATAACAATGATATAGTAATACAATTTATTCATAAACATTTTATACAGTTTTTAATATGCATTGCTTCTAGGTATAAATAATATGAATAAACTTTGTTTTCAATTAAATGTCTCAAAAAGTAAGGTCATTTATATTTGCTGAAATTAAAGACGCTGGATAAGAATAGACCTATCACATAGAATGCTTATGGAGAATAAAATATCACATTTTTAAAATAAATTTATTTAAAAGCTTTTATAATCCTTTGGGTATTTTATTTGGCAAAAGATTGGTATACCACAAACCTCAGTTGGACATGAGAAACCTACAAAGGTCTATGGAACCGGACATTAAGGAGCCATTTGTTTTTCTACTACTTGACTCTAATATATCCTCTAAGTTAATGATAAATTCACATTTGTGGAAAAAAAAATCTCAACCCTTTTCCTGTTCTTAAGCTTAAGAACTCATGCTTCTCCATTGGCTGCCACAGTTACAAAGGTCTTTTCTTACACTCAAGGGTTTTCATAATCTGGATATTAACATTCTTTTTAATTTATTTATTTATTTTAATTTTCTCAACCAGACGCTCTCTTTCCTCTGTTAGATAATCCCTGATCCATTACTGTGCTCAGTGCTGCTATTATGGAGTCCCTCCACCTTGGTATTTATGTACTACTCACCCTTCATGACTCTGCAGTAATTTCTCTTTTTACTGAAAAACAGACTGATTCTTCTAGTAATTATGGTCTCTTTCTTTTCTCTTTCCATTACAGTCTTTTGTCTCTACTCAAAATACATTATTGTTCACCATTCCATTCACTGTCTTTTCTTTGTAATTCGGGATTTTTTATAGAGATTCAAATACAGTCAGTTCTGGTATAACATATATGTATTGAAAACACAAATTTGAATATTTGGAAACAGTTTTAGCAAAACACAAATTTTATTTACACTTTAGCACAATTTTATCCTCAAGAAACACTGGGTGAACAGGAAAATTGCACTCAAGTGAACAAAGCCATGTGCCAAAACTCAGAACAGATGAAGGCACATACATGTCAAAATCATATCAACTACCTCAGCTCAGCACACACGTGTTATGAGCCACATTCAAATACATTTAAGGGTTACAAGTTTCTGCCTGATTTAGATAATCCTCCTTTGACCACTTTGCAATAACTCACAGATGCAACTCTTCTCACATTCACTTCCACAAGCAAACTTCATGTTCTAATCAAGGTAAAGTGCCATATTTATTGTAATATGTATGGATTTGTAAATTATTCACACATGAAAAACTCTGGTTCCATATTTACTGAATTTTAATCTTCATTTTATTATGTGACACTGACATTGTTCTTGAGTGTCATACCCCTAACTCCATGTTTCTTATTGGCCTTGTGGTTCATATTACAAAATTTTGCATAGCTTGAGATATTTTTAGCACTACCTATGTCAGATAACATCAGAAATGACTGTATATACATTTCTGCTTTACTATATATAATCTGAAATATATAGTTTATGGAATAAATAATGTAATTATGCTTCCTGTAATGCTGTGAAGTAATACCTGTTTCAGTTACCTATTGCTGCATAACAGATAATCCTGGAACTTAGTAGCTTAAAGCAATAGCATTTGCCTCTCTCTCATGGTTATGTGGCTTGACTGGGCCTTGTTAGACAGTTCTGCTGGTCTCAGTTGAAATCCCATAGAGCTATAATCTGTTGGTAGCTGGTGCTGGAGCAAGGGATAGACTGGCAGGCTTTGACTGTACTGTTTCCCTTTCTCTAAGTAGTGCCAGGGCCTCTTCTCTCAACCTGGTGTCACCTTGTGTTATCAGATAAAGTGGCCAGATTTCTTACATGGAGACTCAGGGTTCCCAAGAAGCACAAAGACAGAAACAGTCATGTGTCCCTAACCTTAGACCTGGAACTGGCACAACATTGCCTTTCCCACCTCCAATAAACCAAGCAGTCACAGGTCTGGCCTTGATTTCAGGAAAGAGGAAATAAACACTTTCTCTTGGTGAGTAAATAGCGAAGAATCCGTGACTATCTTTAATCACCATGATATTCTTTACTAATAATTTGGTGGGTCGATATCATAAGATTTGAGAGCAATATTTTAGCAATTATTCAATCTAACGTCATCAGTTTATATGAAAGTGTACTGGAGCAAAACATTACAATAAAATATAGCGTTGGGGCTATGAACCTCTCTTAATTCTGTATGTCTCATAGCTCTTCATAAACTGCCTGGGATATAGTAGGCAATAAATGTATATTTATTGACACAGGATTTTACTAATAAATAGAAACTGAGTTTCAAATAATATTCTATTTTTAACAATACCGAGATTCTAACTTCCTAGAAGCATGCCAGGATATTCTAAAAGACATTAAAACTTGGAAGAGAGCTGAACATATAGCAGAATAAGATATTCAGGATGTTTTAACTGCTAATATTTTCACAGCATTATTTTGTTTTCTCCAAACATGCACATACACATACTTACACACAGAGAAATGGAATGATACAGGACAGCGAATCTAACGTAAATATTTTATTCCTGAAAAATACAGGACGCCATCATGGTTTAATGCCAAGTTCATTGTGACTTAGGAGATGTTTGACTCCTCACATTCATCTCACTAGAACCAAACTGTGTAAAGATATATTCATCTTTTAAAGCACTAAATAAATTAGAATGAAAAACATTATTTTTGTTACAAAAATTTACCATTCTAATAAAAACAAGAATGACATTTTTTCAGCCTGAATTTTAAAGAAAACACACAAATATTGTATATACATGTTACAGGGGGAAAAAAAAAGTTCTCTTGGTTTATGTGAGGCACATGATTAAATTTCCTTGACCTTGCAGTATGTACCTCAGTCTGGCTTTCTTTTTGTTCTTAAGCTGGCATTTTCATTTAATAAAGTCTATACCAACTACCCCAATATAAAAGCAGCAGTGAAATTCTGCTTCTTTTCTGTATTTTTCCTTCTTAGCCCCCTCCTTGGACTCTGAGGTGTTGTAATCTGACAGCAATTATTCTCTCCTCTGTGTTTAGACTCTTCTTCCTTGCTTTATAAACCTAGTTCTTTTTATTTCATTTTTCTCTGATCCAGACTATATCTTTTGTGTCATTTTTGTTTTTTGAAATTTTAGCTCTTTAGAATGTACCAATTCTTTGCATCTCATGTTCCTTTTCTGTTTCGCCCCTGTGGATGGTGGCTTATTACTTATTACTAAGTCATGTTACCTTTCACCATCTAGACATGATGCTGAATCTGATTCTCTTTACCAGTAGGAATGAAAATACACCCCCCACTTTATATTGCTATAATATTATAAGAATATAATGAGCCTATGGATGTAGAAACACTTTCCAAATTACAGATCATTACTCATCAGTGTCCATTTATTTGTTTATAAGACGTGAAAATTAGATTTAATCATTTCAAACATCTTTACCAATTCTAACTATGTGAGATTCTCTAAAATATTATCAAGAGAGATCTGACACCCATTGATTTGAAAAGTGTAATAATACATTAAACTGAGTGACTAGGACATCCTCTTGTAAGGATCAGACTTCTCATCCTCCATCCACCTGGGGTGATTTGCCTAACTGTTATAAGGAATTGTGAGAAGGCATAGTTAGCCTCCAGACTTTAGCTATTTGGGTGAGGCACATAATTTCAAGACTCTTTGGTTTACTTGAATAACTTATCCATGCATAATGTAACTTATTTAAAATATTTGAATATATTTATATAATTAAGCTCTATTATCTGTTATTGTAAGGAATTTCAAAAACTTACTTCTAGTACGAAATGAATTTACTTGTTCCTCACCTTTAACTAAATATGAAACAATTTTGCTTGTAACCTTGTAGAACTCAATTGTTTTCCTCTTTGCTTTTACATTTATTAGTTTGTTTGTTTTACTTTTTGTCTTTTTAAAATTATTTGTTTATGCTCATCGGATCTGTAACTGGATACGTTAGAAAGAGCTTGATATTTAAAGTGACATAACCTTTAATCTAAATCCCAACTTTGGCATTTTTGCCTGTTTCTGAGCAAGTTCTTTGATCTCTCTTAGCATAAATTTCCTTTTTGTAAACTGACAAGATAGACCTCATAGATATACATTATCTGTGAGCATTTAAAGGCATATGCAATGTCTAACTCTGTAAGATCTCAATAAATTTATACTACTTATCATGATAATTAGACCATGAAAAATGATAGTGTAATTTAAAAACAAGTTGATGAAATAGTAAAAGAAGTAAAATGAGTTTCCTTAAAAATTGTAGAGATATAAACTCAGAAAATGAGATCATTTTTATTACTCATTTATGAAAAAATATTTAGATGCCTACTATGTGTCAAGCATACTTTTAGGAGCTGAGTGCAGAGCAATAGACTACACAGGCAAGTTCCCTGTGTTCATCCAAACTTCTTGTAGTGAGGAAAATCAGAACATCAACTCACAGAATAGTATGATGATTTCTGATGTGAGCTAAAGAGTAGCCAGGTGTATAGCAAGGAGGCTGCTGCTTTGTGGAAAGTAATAAAGGAAACTTTCTGCTATAACACTGTAGCTGAGACCTGTAAGGTAGGAAGAGCCTGCAAAACGAATATCCAAGCTAACAGATGCAAGGTAGAACAAAATTGATGCAGTCAAGGGAGAGAACAGTGGCCCATGTGACTGGAGTGCACTAGATGCAACATAGCCTGGAGTGTCAGAAAGGCAGACAGGGGCCAGAATATGTGGAGTCCAAAAAGCCATGGAACAGAGTTTGGAGTTTATTCTAATTTCAGCAAGCAGGGTCCTTAGAAATAAAATGATATGGCTTTCAAAATTATTAATTGTATACTTTAGGTGGAATGGGCTTTAGGATCTGTGGAAAGTGAGAGAACAGTTAATCAGCTGCTGTGGTAGATTAAAGAGCTTAAGAGTTGTGGAAAACTAAGCAGTGAGGATGGTGAGAAGTAATCAGGTTTGATATATATATGTTAGAAGTAATGCTGGGAAGATATGTTAGTAATTGTAGCAAGGAAGTGTTGAAATAGCAAAAAGGGAGAACTCAAAGCTAAGTCTCAAGCATTTGGACTGACTGACAGAAGCGCATTTCTGCATCAGGGAAGAAAGTGAAGAAAAGGCACATAGAGCAATGGTTTTCAGAGCATGGATGCTGGAGACAGAAGACAAGGTTTGCTTTTGACTTCATGTAATGACCAGGGGCAAGTTTTTAAAATCCTTTTTACCTTGGTTTCCTCATGTGTGAAATGAGAATTGTAATACCTATCTCATTATTTGCTCTAAGAATCAAAAGAGGTAATGCATTAAAAGTATTTAGAGCAGCGCTTGGTATAGGGTGAGTTGTAAGTTGTATTACTTAGAGCAGAACAAATAGATGTTCTCTTTTTTGACATGTACAGTTTAGGATGCCTTCAAGCACTTGAGTAAAAATACATGTGCATATCACAGGGTAGTGGCAGTGAAGACATAGAGAAGTGACCCAGTTTGAGATACGTGTTGTAGGCAGAGTTGTAACAGTAGAGTGTCATGGTTGATTGAATGAACTTTGAGAACAGACTGGATTTGCATTCCATTTTCACTTACTAGTTATGGGCATGTTTTGCAACCTCTGAGTGCCTTAGTTTTCTCATAGTTGAAATGAGTCTCCAAAAAGAAACTATCTTACAGTTTTTTTCTGAGGATTAAATATCTAATATATGGTATGTGCTAGTTATTATTAAAGGAGAATGATTAAGAGTCTTGTTTGGACAGGGTAAGTTTGAAAT
The DNA here is from genome assembly GCF_009761245.1 of Sapajus apella. Lineage (NCBI taxonomy): Eukaryota > Metazoa > Chordata > Mammalia > Primates > Cebidae > Sapajus > Sapajus apella. The sequence continues at coordinate 21,777,499 of NW_022436967.1, read as the reverse complement.
GGATTTTCAACATACAGATGAAAATGTATGTCTGGAATAACCAAGACTAGAGGTCAGGAAGAATCAAAGCTCAAGATGTTCAGTTAGTATTCATTGGCATATTGATAGCATTTAAAGCACTATGATGGGATGAACTCTCATAGGTTAGATCTAAGGAGTGAAAAGCTATCACGTGATATGTACTAATTATTATTAAGGGTAGAGTGACCAAGAAAGTAGAGAAGTGACCAAGTTCAGAGACACTAAGCAATAAAGATCATAGCTAAGGTACATGTACCAGATGACATGGAAGTAGCAGAGAGCCTGAAATATTTCAATACCTCACTAAATTTTAGAGAATCAGAAATAATTCAATACTTCACAAACTTTTGGGAAATATTCTTCATGAAACGGTCTTGCCTAAAACTATAGATTATAAAATTTCTCCCTTTAACATTTTAATATATGCCTTCAAATTAGATTGTAGGCTTTTTGTTGATGTGGGGCATTTCTTTTGGCCTGTCACTGCCCCTAGTGCAAGATAGTACACATTGAAAGCACTCATTTTAATGAAGTTTTTAATTAAGGGTTGAATGTGGTGACTAAAGTATCTTTACCTTAGTACCACACAGTAGACTAACTACTAGGGTTCTGAATAATTTTGTTCTAAGAAAGACGTTTAGTGGTTAGTTTACCTTACTGTTCCCACACCCCCAGTAACTTCCTTTAGAAAATTGATCAATGCTCAAAGGATAAAGTATCAAAATGCACCTTAATTTATGCATGTAGAGTGAAAAGTTGTCTTTCCCTTACTATAAAAGAATATTGTTATATTAGTCCATTTTCCAATTGCTGATAAAGACTGAAATTGGGTAATTTATACAGGAAAAAAGATTTAATTTACTTACATTTCCACGTAGCAGGGAAGGCCTCACAATCATGGTAGAAGGCAAGAAGGAAGGAGCAAGTCATATCTTACATGGATGGCAGTAGGCAAAGAGAGTAGGAAAACTCCCATTTTATTTTTTATTTTTTTATATATACTTTTTATTGTACTTTAGATTCTGGGGTACATGTGCAGATCGGGAAGAATTGTTGCATAGGTACATACCTTGCAATGTGGTTTGCTGTCTCCATCACCCTGTCACCTATATCAGGCATTTCTCCCAGTGTTATCCCTCTCCAACCTCTCTACCCAACACTGTCCCTTCCATAGCTCCCCCCAACTGACCCCAGTGTGTGTTGCTCCCCTCCCTGTGTCCACATGTTCTGTGTTCAACACCCGCCTGTGAGTGAGAACATGTGGTGTTTGATTTTGTGTTCTTGTGTCAGTTGCTGAGAATTATGGTTTCCAGATTCATCAGTGTCTCTACAAAGGACATGAACTCGTATTTTTATGGCTACATAGTATTCCATGGTGTATATGTGCCACATTTTCTTTATCCAGTCTATCGTTGATGGGCATTTGGGTTGGTTCCAGATCTTTGCTATTATAAACAGTGCTGCAATGAACATAGGTGCACATGTGTCTTTATAATAAAATGATTTATAATCCTTTGGATATATTCCCAGTAATGGGATTTCTGGGTCACATGGAATTTCTATTTCTAGGTCCTTGAGGAATCACCACACTGTCTTCCACAATGGTTGAACTACTTTACACTCCCACTAACAGTGTAAAAGTGTGCCTATTTCTTCCCATTCTCTCCAGCATCTGTTGTCTCCTGATTTTTTTAATGATCACCAATCTAAGTGGTGTGAAATGGTATATTGATGTGGTTTTGATTTGCATTTCTATAATGACCAGTGATAATGAGCATTTTTTCATAAGTTTGTTGGTCTCATATATGTCTTCTTTTAAAAAGTGTCTGTTCATGTCCTTCACCTACTTTTGAATGGGTTTGCTTGTTTTTTTTTGTTTTGTTTTGTTTTGGTTTTTTTCCTTGTAAATCTTTTTAATTCTTTGTAGATTCTGGATATTGGCCCTTTGTCAGATGGGTAGATTGCAAATATTTTTTCCCATTCTGTTGGTTACTGGCTCATTCTAATGATTGTTTCTTTTGCTGTACAGAAGCTCTGATGTTTAATTAGGTCCCATTTGTCTATTTTGGCTTTTGTTGCCAATGCTTTTGGTATTTCAGTCATGAATTCCTTGCCTATGCCTATGTTCTTAATGGTTTTGCCTAGGTTTTCTTCTAGGGTTTTTATGGTTTTAGGTCTTATGTTTAAGTCTTTAATCCATCTGGAATTAATTTTAGTGTAAGGTGTCAGGAAGGGGTCCAGTTTCTGTTTTCTGTACATGGCTAGCCAGTTATCCAAACACCATTTATTAAACAGAGAATCCTTTCCCCATTACTTGTTTTTGTCAAGGATCAGATGGTTGTAGATGTCTGGCATTGCATCTGAGGTCTCTGTTATGTTCCGTTGGTCTATATCTCTGTTTTGGTACCAGTACCATGCTATTTTGATTACTGTAGCCTTGTACTATAGTTTGCAGTCAGGTAGTGTGATGCCTCCAGCTTTGTTCTTTTTGCTTAGGATTGTCTTGGCTATGTGGGCTCTCTTTTGGTTCAATATGAATTTTAAGGTGTTTTTTTCCAGTTCTGTGAAGAGGGTCATAGATAGCTTGATGGGGATAGCGTTGAATCTATAAATTACTTTGAGCAGGATGGCCATTTTCACAATATTGATTCTTCTTATCCATGAGCATGGAATGTTTTTCCATCTGTTTATGTCCTCTCTTATTTCCTTGAGCAGTGAGTTGTAGTTCTCCTTGAAGAGGTCCTTTACATCCTTTGTTAGTCGCCTTCCTAGGTATTTTATTCTCTTGGAGCAATTGTGAAATGTAGTTTCTTCTTGATTTGGTTCTCTTTTAGTCTGTTATTGGTTTATAGGAATGCTTGTAATTTCTGCACATTGATTTTGTATCCTGAGACTTTGCTGAAATTGCTTATGAGTTTCGGGAGATTTTGGGCTGAGATGATTGGGCCTTCTAAATATACAATTATGTCATCTGCAAATAGAGGCAATTTGACTTCCTTCTTTCCTAATTGAATACCCTTTATTTCTTTGTCTTGCTTGATTGCTCTGGCTAGAACTTCCAATACTATATTGAATAGGAGTGGTGGGAGAGTACATCCTTGTCTAGTGCCAGATTTCAAAGGGAATGCTTCCAGTTTTTGCCCATTCAGTATGTTATTGGCTGTGGGTTTGTCATAAATAGCTTTTATTATTTTGAGATACATTCCATTTATACCTAATTTATTGAGAGTTTTTAGCATAAAGGGCTGTTGAATTTTGTCGAAGGCCTTCTCTGCATCTATTGAGATAATCGTGGTTTTTGTCTTTGGTTAAAACCATTAGATCTTGTGAGACTTATTCACTATCATCAGAACAGCACGGGAAAGACCTGCCCTTGTGATTCAGTTATCTACAGCAGGGTCCTTCACAAAACACATGGGAATTATGGGACCTACAAAATGAGATTTGGATGGGTACACAGAGCCAAACCCTATCAAGAGATAAAGAGAAAATATAATGGTTTTTTAAGCTGAGCTGGTCGATGCTGAAATTTCAGATACACACTAGAGCCAAAGACATTCCCAGTTTCTTAACCTTTTGAACCCTAGTCATTTCATATATGAAACAGAGATGATAATACTTAACTCATAATGTTTTGAGAGAGATGAATAATGGTGTGTTCTAAAATGACTGTTTTATTTTCTACTCATTTGCAAAATGTACCTTCTCTCATGAAATGTTTTGAGTCTTTCTTTTTTGAGAAATTCTCATTTCACTGTGTATACCAACTACAAATAACACTCTCTCAATTCATTGTCTGCCTAATCAATTGAACCTATTTTGAAAAATAATTTGTGTGACAAGTAGTCAATGTGTGTAAGTGTGAATCTCTATGTAAGTGTGTATTTCTGGATATAAAATTTCACAGTTATAGAAATATATTGTTTACTTTTACAGATGTGGATTGCTTTCCTTATCATTGCTAAGTGATCATATGAAACAAAAAGGTTTATTTTTCATTTTCAGTTTTTTTTTTTTTCATTTTAAATAGATTCAGCAGCATTCACAGTCAAGGACTGTGATGGACTGTCGTGATCTCATTATTTCCTGGCCCACAGAGGAGGGGCTGAACTAATTAAATAAATTTACTGGGAAAAAGTAATGCTTCTTTGCCTCTGTTCACCTTAAGCTGTTATTTCTTTCCTTACTAGTGTTTGTTACAATTTACTAAGCAAGAATTATACATCCCAGTTAAATAGAACCTTCCTTCTTCCTCCTCCCTTTCCCCACACTCAATTTACCAGGTTCAAAAGTTGCATAAAGTTATAAACCAGTTAGATGGCTTCTTGGGAATAAAGTTTTCATTGAACAGTTTCTTGTAGTGTTGAACCTCAGAAAAGTTCAACAGCTCTTGTTAATCCAGTGCTGATTTTCATTTTCAAGCCAGGAGCTAAACATATAAATCATGTATAACACAGTGTACCTGCTTTTAGAAAGCTGTATACAGTCATGTACATTTAGTAGTTTTCCCTGGTTGAAAGCTTCATGCATTTTTTGTTCTTCCTTTCTTTGTATCAAGAAAACAGGCCCACACCCCTCCCCCCACCACACACACACAAAAGTGCTTCATATTAGGACATTTTGTAGCATGATTATTTTTCCTGTCTACATCCTCATGTCATTGCTTCATTACTACTTTAAATAAACTGATTTTTTTTGCCATACATGGCTATTTACAAGTTGTCATTTTGCCACTGAAGTTTGTACTCTATGTTGTGTCACAGATTAATAATGTTATCAATACATGTTTTTGAAATTGGCATTGACTTAATCTGTGTATATGGAATCATCAAATCATATATTTCTTCTCTAAAGGGACACCTTGAAGTTCCTTGTTTTTCATGAAGAGTCAGTTTTTTTAAAACCTTGCCCAATGTACTTAAACTTTGTGTGCCGTGATTTTCTTATCTATGAAATGAACTCTACGAGTAAATTGAATGAGAAAATCTGTATATAGTACTTCAGCACAGAACTTAGCTTTCTTCTTGTGGCAGTTACCTCATGGAAAGCTGAGGTTCTTCTCATGTCTCTTTGAATATTGATAGGTTCTATAATGCCTTTTGCTAATAAAAAATATACCCACTGCCAATTTCCCAGCACAGGCAATTTTCACTTTTTGTCTCTTGACATGCTATGTCTCAGAGTTCTTAGTTGGGATGTACATTTTCTCACTATCTTGAGATACAGTGTTGGAGAGTCTATGTGTGCAGTTTAGCCCACAATCCTAGCTGATCCTAGGATTCTAGACATTTCCACCAAGACATCAGACATATGAACGAGGTAGTCATGAATGTTCTACAGCACCACCACAGAGACTTGTGGGGATACTATGCGGACCAGAAGAATTTCCTAGCCAAGTGCTACCTGCCTTCCTTATTCACAATATCTTGAGATATAAGAAACTGATTATTGTTATAAGCCACTCAGTTTTGTGTAGCAATAGATACAAGAAAAAAGACATATAGAAATAAAGTGGCTTTTGTGTCCTGTCACTTTAAATCAATTACTAATATCCAAATTTTTCTGTACATATATATATGTCTTTTATATATATTTAGAATATTCTGAATATACATGTAATTTTCTACGTATATATTCAGTCACCTGAAAATAACGACTTACATTTCAAACTTTCCAATATTATTTAATTCATTAATATGACTTCTTGCAGTGATTAAGGCCTTTGCCACAAAATTGAATAAATGTGGTCATAACAGAAGAATAATGCTCTCTTTGATGTCAGAAGGAAAAGTATTAAAAATACTCTATTTAGGATGACATTCATTTTAGTATTTTTGTAGATACACTCTATCAGATTAAAAATGTTCTGCTCTATTTCTACTTTCTTAAGAGGTTTTTTTTTAATTAAGAAAATCTCTTTAAATACTACTTTACCAACAATAGTTGTATATTTTTTCTCTTCTTTCTCCAATATGGAAGCTCCATAAAGTTTTACACGTAAATTATGTTTATTGCTGTAACTTTAGTAACTAGAACAATGCCTGTTAAATAAATCTTATTGAATACATCTATAAATAGAAAATATTTAAGTTTGTGAACCCAAGACTTCAGGTTTTCTATTAATATGTCTGTGGAACTACTAATTAATTAATTTGAAGATGTGAAAAGTTATAGACGGAAAACTACTGTACATACTAGGTTGAATAAGGTCCTATTTTAAAGGCAGTTAACAGTATCAAATATTACAAGTCTGAGAGTGACACAACTTCATAATTGAATTGATCTCTGTATCTATAATAAATTACAGTACAACCATACCATGCAATATTATACAATCATTAAAAATGTAGAGGCACTAATATATAGCTGACAAAGAATTCTCTCCTAGATATTGAAAAAGAAAAGTAATGACAAAAACAAGCAATGGGGAAAGAAGTCCCTGTTTAATAAATGGTGTTGGGAAAACTGGTTAGCCATGTGCAGAAAACAGAAACTGGACCCCTTCCTGACACCTTACACTAAAATTAACTACAGATGGATTAAAGACTTAAACATAAGACCTAACACCATAAAAACCCTAGAAGAAAACCTAGGCAAAACCATTCAGGACATAGGCGTAGGCAAGGACTTCATGACCAAAACACCAAAAGCCTTGACAACAAAAGCCAAAATAGACAAACGGGACCTAATCAAACTCCACAGCTTCTGCACAGCAAAAGAAACAGTCATTAGAATGAACTGGCAACCAACAGAATGAGAAAAATTTTTGCAATCTACCCATCTGACAAAGGGCTGATATCCAGAATGGACAAAGAACTAAAACAGATTTACAAGAAAAAAAAACAAACAAGCCCATTCAAAAGTGGGCAAAGGACATGAACAGATGCTTTACAAAAGAAGACATACGTGAGGCCAACAAACATATGAAAGAATGCTCATCATCACTGGTCATTAGAGAAATGCAAGTCAAAACTACATTGAGATACCATCTCACGCCAGTTAGAATGGTGATCATTAAAAAATCTGGAGACAACAGATGCTGGAGAGGATGTGGAGAAATAGGAACACTTTTACACTGTTGGTGGGAGTGTAAATTAGTTCAACCATTGTGGAAGACAGTGTGGTGATTCCTCAAGGACCTAAAAACAGAAATTCCATGTGACCCAGCAATCTCATTAATGGGTATATATCCAAAGGATTATAAATCGTTCTACTATAAGGACACGTGCACACGAATGTTCATTGCAGCACTGTTTACAATAGCAAAGACCTGGAACCAACCCAAATGCCCATCGATGATAGACTGGACAGGGAAAATGTGGCACATATACACCATGAAATACTATGCAGCCATCAAAAATGATGAGTTCGTGTCCTTTGTAGGGACATGGATGAATCTGGAAACCATCATTCTCAGCAAACTGACAGAAGAGCAGAAGATCAAACACTGCATGTTCTCACTCATAGGTGGGTGTTGAACAATGAGAACACATGGACACAGGGAGGGGAGCACTACACACTGGGGTCAGTTGAGGGGAAATAGGGGAGGGACATCGTGGGGTGGGGAGTTAGGGAGAGATAGCCTGGGGATAAATGCCAGATATGGGTGATGGGGAGGAAGGGAGCACATCACACTGCCATGTTTGTACCTATGCAACAGTCTTGCATGTTCTTCACATGTACCCCAAAACCTAAAATGCAATAAAAAAAAAAGAAAAAGAAGAAGAAAATAAGGCATAGTATAATAACTAAAGCATAATGTTATTTTAATATACAAAGCATATATGCCTCATTCTAGATTTTTCCACCTACTCTGTAGTTTAGGGAACTAAGTTATGGAGAGATTATGTAACTTCTCAAAGTTTTCATAGCTGGTAAGTCTTTTCATCTGTATATCTATATGTTTACCTGTCTGTCAGTGTTCATAATAAGCTAGTGAGACTGGCATCTCTTTTAATGGGCACTAGGAAACAGAAGGTAAAGGAAAGAGATGAAAGATACATACCTTTTATTATACTGCCTTTTATGTTTCTGAATTTGTATCTTTTACATGCATTAGCTATTCTAATAAATTACAAAAGTAATTTTAAAAAATTGATTTTTTTAATGACAAAACATGGTTTACTACCTTTGCCCATGCTTTTACCATTTTCGTTTCTTATATTGTCAGAGTTATTCTGTTTGTATTTTTTGAGACTTTTTAAGGATTTAAGAAATATAAGCATTATTATAATGCTGCTGTCATATCAATAATATGGTTAAAACTTCAATTGGTATATGTATAATGCAAACATATTTTTATAATAAAGGAGGTCACATTTGTTTCCATGGAATTCAGTGAAACATGAGCCTGACCCCAGTAGGTTTGATACTACATTTCAGTGAACACATGGGTTCACAATCTGAGATTTGTGATGGTTGTAATTATAATTTTAAGAGCTCCTGAAGTTCTTAGTCCCCTCAATTTCTCAAACTAAATGCATGAAATAATACCTAGATATGTCACAAAAATGTCATCCTTACAGTTAATTTAAAATATTTGAATATGTTATTTTTCTTCCAGGAACAAAAATAACAATAAAAACATAATCCATATAGTGATGTGTTAAATGTTCTTTTTAAAGAAACTCTAATGCTATGTTTTAATAGAAGTGAAACAAACTTAATAGCTATGCTTAAATATGCGTTCCCAGCAAAAATGTTCCTTTGCTTGTAAAAATGTTTTCCTTAAGAGTAATTGAATTTGGAAACATCTTTACCTCCTTCTGCCTACACATATGGCCACCTTGCTCAAAAGAGATAAACACCTGCTGTACCCAATTATAAACACAATTTGAAAAATACTAAAAATTTCTGGAATGCATTGATAAGGAGAGGAATTACTTGCAAACAACTTGTATAATAAATTATTTAATGGCTTATGTTACTTTGGCTATAACCAGTGTTAAAGACAAATTATTCTGTTGCTTCTTAAAGCAGTAAGGCCAACACTTTTTCAGGACTATTGCATTAGGGGTCAAGACTATGGCAACGGTGGAGGTAGATCAGATTCAATTCTGAATACAATCAAGACAGCTTGGAATTTATAGCCAAGGAGCGAAGTGGGAGTTTGCTGGAGAGAAAATTACTAAGAGACAGCCAGAGTTGGGAGTTTCTTGTTAAACTGACTTAACGTGATTCTTGCTGAAGGTAGGCAAGGGTGATGAGACAGCAAAGGTGGGAGGATTCTCCTTAACTGACTTAGCAGGGTTCTTGCTACAGTCAGTTAAATGGTAGCCTGCTAGGCTATGCAGGCCCAGTGAAGATGGAGGGCAAAGCATAAGGTCTAGTTGAAAACCGGGCTGCAGGGAACTTGTCCAAAGTGCAGTCATGGAGAGTTTTATCACCAATCAGAATATGGCAGATGTAACTGCAAATCAAAAGAATGTGAAGCAGACCCAGAGCACTCAGATTCCTTTAGCATATTGGCCTACCTGGCCTGCCAAACATGAGCACTAACTTTGACTCCCTGCTTCTTTTGTGAGTGGGCTGAACTGCTTTTGGTGTGCCACATAATGGTCACATGGGGACAGCTGACCTTTGAAGAAAACAAGGCAAAGCTATCTACAAGGAGAAAACACTGGTCATGCTGGCTGAGAATACACAGCAAGTGGCCAAAGCATGACAGAGACTATACTCTTAGTACTGATTTTGCTTTACCTTCTTAATATTGGTATGCTATGTTTTCATTTGTCTTAAGATCTTTTCTGACTTCCATTTTGATTTCTTCTTTGAGCACTGGTTGTCCAGAAATATGTTGTTTAATTTCTACATATTTATGACTTTTTTTCCCATTTTTCTACTTTTAGTGATTTCTACTGTCGTACTGCTATGGTAATAGAATAGCAAATTCTATTATACTAAGTGTCTGAAGTAGCCAGAATTATGGAAGCAGAGAATACAATAGTAGCTCTAAGGGGTTGGGGGAAAAGGGAATAAGGAGTTGTCAGTGGGTATAAAGTTTCACTATCCTGCAGGAATACATTCTACAGATTGGCTATACAATGTAGTGCCTACAATTAACAGTATGACATTGTTCATTTCAAAATTTGTGAAGAGGATTGATATTATATTTGCTCCCTTTACCATAAAAAGGGGAAAACAAGAAAAGTGCTGGACTTGTCTACCACACACTGATCATGTTGATGGTATCATGAGGCTTTGCATACATCCAAATTCATCATATTGTATGCATTCATTATGTGCAGTTTTTTATATCAGTTATAACTCACTAAACACGTCAGAAAAATAAATGAAAAATGTTTTTAAGCCAAATAACATTGGTTTTTTTTTTTTTTCTCTTGTTATTAGCTGATTTTTGACATCTCCACTCTAGGTCCTTGTTTTGACTTTCAGGTATAATTAGGATAAAAGGAATGTGGCTCCTTTATGACCTTTCTTAGAATTCCATACTTATAAGATCAGTTTGCATTTTTTGCAGATATTTGTGGAATGAGAGCTACTCATTTGTGTATAGTAGTTCTGTAAATGTCCCTAATAAAATTCTAATCACATATTACTACTAAAGACAGAGCATGAGTAACAACAAAACTTTAAGGAATATTATTAATAATATCTTAATTTTGACCTAATTACAAGATGATGATTGGGGATGCCTTAGCATTCTTTGTGTGTTTGAGGTTGGGGAGGTGAAGGGAAGTAGATAAAATTTGCATCCATCCAAGGAGACTTAGAATGCTTGAGGAATGAATGACTTGGGCAAGAGATACAGATACATGGACCAAGTCATGTCAGTGCAGCAGGTGGGAGAATAGTGATTGCCTTTCATTGATAATTCACTCACCATATTCCAGGTACTGTGCTAAGCGATTTTCTTATACTGTCTTACTGAATACTAAGAGGCAGAGAAAATACCGCCTCTGTCTAGATAACTAGCATAAATATACCCATAGTTACACATCTGAAAAATGTTCAGAACTATATTTCAGTCTGAGCCTATGTTTGGTAGTTTAGAAAACTGAATTTTTAAATTTTTTGTTATTGTCTAGATAACAAAGTACAGCTAAGGAAGCTGAATGGTAAGAGCTTGCTACCCTTTACCTCTGTGGTTATTTTGGAAATCTAAAAGCACAATTTGGTAAAGCATCCAAATACACTGAAAACAACGGAGTATTGCTGAGATAAATAAAAGAGTAAAATTCTTTTACTATGGAAATAATTCGATGATAGGTTTTTTTCCATCGACTAGAAAAACAAATAAAGGGGAAACAAAGATAAGATGCAGGAGAAAAATGCTTGAGTTTGCAGGGAATGAAACAGTAGGTAGGAGTATGCTCACCCAGGTAATGAGCATAGTACCCAATAAGTCGTGGCAGGTTTTTCAGATTTGTATTTTTTCCCAACCTGCTGAAGACAAAGAGCATTTGTAAATTAGAGTTGGAATCATGCAATTAATTACCTATAGATTACAAATGAATGGAAGATAATCTGGAGATATATATATATCATAAATTCATATGTGTATCTCCAATTGATTTTTGACAAAATTAGCAAATAACATCAATTTGGAGATGATAATCTTTTCAACAAATGCTTCTATAAAAATTAAATGCCCATATAGCCCTCCTCAATAAAATCCTACAACTCTTTCCTTCCACTATACATAAAATTTAAGTAAAAATAGGTTATTTAATTAAAAATAAGAATGAAAGAAAACATCAAGACTTGTAGAAGAAAGCATAGGAGAAAATCTGAGTGATTTTCTGTTAGGCAAAGTTATCTTTTTTTCTTCTTCAACACTTATTTTAGGCTCAGGGAGTACATATACAAGTTTGCTACATGGGTAAATTGTGTGTCCCTGAGATTTGAGGTATGAATGATGGATCTTTTCACTCAGGTAATGAGCATAGTACTCATTAGATAGTTGCAGGTTTTTCAGATTTGTAATTTTTCCCAACCTGCTGAGGACAAAGTGTATTTGTAAATAACAATCAGAATCACACAATGAATTAAAATATTAAATTAAATTAGATGAATTTTAAAATGTACACTTATTTCTAAACTTGGTCATATAGAGTACACAGGGCTTATGGCTGTTCAAACTGGATTTGAATTCAGGTTTTTCTCCATTCGCTTTGTTAAGCAGAGGAAAATTATTTCTTCTTTCTGAGTCTCAGATGTTTCATCAAGAAAATTGATTAATAGTGACTTACCACCTTCTTTTATGAATGAGAATTAAATGAAATAATCCTATAAAGTGTTTAGCACAAGTGTCTGACCCTGTTAATTTATATAATATCAGAGTAGGAAATTCTATGGGTAAAATACTGAAAAGTTCTAAGTCATATAAATATATATATATATAAAATAGTAACAATTTACAACATTTCAAGGACATGGTGTTTCAATAACTTAAGTGAGAGCTCTTGTAATTGAAGAACTTGAGATTTAGCTCTTCTCTCTAATGAACATGGACAAATGGAAAATGAAGGGACCACAGAGACCAGGAAAATCCAACTATGACCAGCTAAATTCCAACTTCTTTTTATCATGTGTATATAAATTAATAACCAACAGAAACTTAGAGACACTGATATAAGTAAAATAAATAGCCCCAAAGTGAGATTTAAGGCAATTAAATAAGGCAAGACATGGAGAATAAATGAAGGCAGAGGTCATTTGTGTAACTTCTGTATGATTCAAATAGATGAATACTTTTGCCTCACATTTTACTGTAATATTTAGAATAAGTTAGTAAATGCCTGGATCATCATTTTCCCCATGCTAAGAATTCACAAACAAATTACAGGATCTGTCTCTTTGGTGCAAAGGACAACTAGAAAAATAAATAAAGGGGAAACAAAGATAAGATGCAGAAGAAAGATGCTTGAGTTTAGAGGGAATAAAACAGTAGGTAGAAGTTACTGTTCATTAAGGTTGACTTATGTTAATCACACTCATATTGCAGAGAAGGGCAAAACAAGAAAGGAAGTGATTGACTTATCTGATTACTTGGTGTGGAGACTTCTGGTATTTCTCAGTTTGGGAAAGAAAAACTGCAGGAAGTTACTGAAGTTCATGATAATTATTGTGTTCTGAGAAAATACAAAACGGTCAGCAACAGGTGCAGAGTGTGGATAAAAGTAGAGATGTTTAATTATGAGGACACTAAATACTACTTTCAGGTCACCATGTCTCTAAGCATCACTGATCACATCTAGAAAACAAATATTTACCATGTTCTTCTTCTTTTACCTCCAAAGGTAACAGAACCCAAAGTCTTGCCTGGATTGGGGTCTGCAAGGATTTTGTAAACTGTTATTTTCTTCTTCCTTTTTCTTGACATTCCACACTGGAAACTTCCCTGGCTGTAAAATAAACACACACAAGTCCAAGGAATGAGTGATGGTTGTTCATTAATCATAGCATTGGAATCATCATAATGGTTTGGTCAGTCCAGGAACCTAATGTCTCCTCTCCCACATAACATTCAGATGATAGTACATTATCACCCCTGAAGTGTGGGTGTAGTGAAAAAAATCCAAGTATATTTGGAGAAGACATGAGGAAAACAAGAATGCTGGAATCTATAAATAGTTAAATTTCCCTACTCCAAAAGCTATACTTTTTCCACTATGCTGTGATATCAGTGTATATTATAAATACAGGAAATTGAGTAAGAAAACATGATAGATTTGAAGATGCTATTTCTAATGTTTCTTCAAGGTATTTCAATAAGTCCCAAATGAACAAGTTACATTTTCAAGGCAAATCTTGTAAACTTAGTCCAGGATGCAAAATAAATTGAGACATATGATTTTTGCAAAAACTATTAGAATTCCTTTGATAGACAGAAAATATTTTACTTGAGATTTAACTTTTTACCCTATAACCTGTTGCCATTTCTACTAGAAATGGCTGATTTGAAGCTTAATTGATCTGTTGGATTATATGAAAGAGCTCAACTTAGAGATGTCTTCATAACATATATGGTCTTTCCCAAATTAACAATACTTGAACTTAATTTCTTCCAAATTTGCACCTAATACATTTTACTCTGAAACAATGTAGAGTTTGTGTCCTGTTCAACCCTTCATATATCAGCAGTCCTTCATTTTTCCCATGTCTGGGTACCTGGTCATATAACTGCTGTTTAGAGTTTTGTTTGTTTGTTTATGGCTAATCAAAGTTTTGGAGTGCTCATGCCCACTGAAGCGTAATGGCATTCTGCATGAAACCCGCTACAACTGGAATGTTTGGGCAGGTGGCCCACATGATACCTTACTCAGGCTTATAATAAGAAAAGTTAAAATTTGTAAAGTGTATTTTTTTATTGCAGAAACAGAAAACTTCCTTTGTGCATAGCATTAAGAGTGTATATATCTTTTAACTTTAATATATTTTCAAATATAGGTATACAGTTGTAATAGCCTAGATTGTGCTAACCCAACTGACTCCATCTTAGCTGTGAGCCTGACATGCTCCATCTTAGCTTCTCCCTCCCTGCCTCCTTCCCCTCAGGTGCATTACTGGGTCATGTTGCACTCAGTTTTGAACTGTTAAGAGTGGTTCTACCTGTGACCATTGTAACCGCATCCTGCTTGGCAAGTCTACCTGCTATTGTGATTACCCTCATTGGTAACTGATTGTATGAAAAGTTCCCCCTGCTACCCCGCTTGATGATTGTATGGAAATACCCTTAGCAACCAACAATCCAGGGAACCTCCTGCCCCTGGTTACCAGCTTCCTTATCTAACTTGCTTGTGCTGCTTCTGTAAAATCCCACTTCAGGTAGGCTCCCCCTCCCATACCTGAATCATGATATGGGGAATCAAGCCCCTTCCTCGGGGCCCAGAGAATTTTGAGCATTAGCCATTTATCGGTTGCTGGCAAATAAAGGACTCTCAATTTGGATCTCAGAGCATAGCGCTTTCCTTCTGACTCACTCAGTTAAAACAGTTTCAAGAGCACCTTTGCTATCCATTGCTAAACCCTCTGAGACCAAGAACAACATTTTTCCAAAAAATAATAGGCATAATTCATAAACATCAGCTCTCTAGATAGTAAAATTTTGTAAGCATAGCCAGATTGTAATATAAATCATTAAAATTCCTTCTTACCTCCAGAAAATATTCCTACTCCCCCTTCCAAAGCCTATGATTACTTCTATCGGAAATGACAAAGAGCCTGAGTGTGAAAAAGAAAATGGCTTTGTAATGAATGCTCAAATATGTGGAAAATATAAGTAATTTTAGAGAAGAAACTGTGTAAATAAATCTAATAATAGACAGAATAAGAAGTGAGGAAGGAAACTAATGCTATTGTTTTTAGCCTCTAACAATGTCATAGATGAAGACAGAATGAAAAAAAAAAAAAACATATATACTACTATGACCCCAGAGAGTGAAGGAGAACTTGCAACAGAGTAAGTTTTAATTTATTTGTTTACTTGTCAAATGGATTAACAAATGAATACATTATAAAGGGTATTTTTGTATTTAGAAAAATTATAAATATTTGAAAACGCATACTGGGAAAAGCACAGCATTTGAAAAATACTTCCAACTATAAGCTATCATTAGAATAAATATGTGCTATTCAGATCCATGCCTAATCTCTTAACAAAACGGTGAAGAAAAATATTTTTCTTGTAATTCCTAACTATAGCTTCATCAACCCATTATGATCCCTGAAGCAGATGAGAACAGTTAAGAAAGATTTGCAAAGCTTAATTAAATACAAGACCAATGTCCGCAAAGGATGGCCAAGAAGAGAGATTAAAACAGATTCAACCCTTACTTAGCTGTTGAAACACATAAAATAATAGTTATAAAACATTTGGAAATACTGGCTGTCATACATCAAATACTCAATGGCTGTTAATAATAATTATTTTTTTAAATGATTTGCAGAGTTAGCCATCTTCTTTGTCTTCCTGGGCACCTGAAGATTTTGAAGTAAGGAGGGCAAGTCTAGAAAAATTTCCATTTCAAGCATTGTTTTATATTAAAATATACTTGTTTAATTCACATTTTATAAAGTTTAATAATTTTATTTTTCAGTCATTAGCTAATACAAACATATTTTCTAATAAACTGTAAAGTGTCATTGGTTGAACTGAAAGATGCAGTCATAAGATGTCATTGACTTTAGATTTTTTTCATATATAAAGTATTATTTCTTTTAATTATGACAACTCTGAAAGGGAGGTTTATTATTTTCATTTTGAATAATGAAACTTAGAAATAAGGGTGGGTTGCTCAAAATTATAAGCTGGCTAGTGATAGATTCTAGGATCAATTCTCAAATACCAGTCTTCAATTTCTAGGTCCATTGCTCTCTTTAGGCTTCCCCTCTACCTCCCAGTCAAGTTCCCAGGTTAAGTCCAGATTTTTTTTTTTTTTTGGTAATCCTGCTATGAAACAGATGAGGAAATACTTATGCAAAGTTTCCCTAAGGTTCCCTAGTGTAAACACAGCTTTTAAAAGGTTGAGACAGAATACCAGCCAATGAAGTTGAAACATTTTCTTCTTGGCTAAGTATCATTAATCACGCACAAACAGAGAAGCTACTGTACCATGAAAAACAGAAATTCTACTGTAGCTCCTACTCACTAAACAAAACAAGCAGTTGCTTAGCCTATGATGATATTTCATTTTTAAAGTGGGTTAAGCCCTGTTTTACCAGCTATAGACTCTGAGAATGAATACGGGCGTGAATGCTTCTCAGTGAAAAGGAGAAAGAACCCACAAGAAATGATGGGTTCCTTGGGAGTTCCAGAGCACAGCTCAAATCTCCAGTGGACATTTAGGTAGAGGAAATTTTAAGGCCAATTATAAATAAGAGAATAACTCTATAATTAAAAAACAAACAAAAAAAAAACCAACAAACTCTTTTGCTTGTACTTTCTCTCTATGTATTCACAATCAATGCTCCTGGTAAGCACCTATTTCTTTTAAAGATTCTCAGCAGTCATACATGATCTATTATTCTTTTGCATAATATGGATCTTTTGAGCTCCTAAGTAATGTGTGTCTATTTAAAATTAGCTTTGAAAGTTATTTTGTTAGGTTGTTGTAGAAGGTTTATCTCATTCCCTTTGTTTTCCATTTGACAATTACCATCCCCATGGAAATGTAGCTTCAAAGGTTAATTGCAAATTCCCCCCACCATATAAGCTATTTTAGATATAAAATAAAAATGTTGACAGTTTGAGGATTTATTAAAATATAATAATTCTGAAATGAGAATTATATTCAGCATTAATGGTTGAGACATAATAATTAGAAGGTCTAACCTGTTCTGTAGCATTAAATAAGATAAATAGTGGAGAAATAGGAAAACATTAGATTTAAACATCAACAAATATTACTTGTAAATTACATTCTCAATAGAAGAATTGTACCTTAATTTTGTTAAAAAAGAAAAACAGTAACATTTGTAAAATTAACTCTGCAAACATCAAATAATAAACCAAATTAACAATACTACTACAAATATTAGAAGAAATAAAACAATGTTTCTGAAAACACAAAATCCCACAGAAAGCCTCTTTCTTTGATTGATTTGTTATCAGTCTTTCAAATAATGTCCTCTGTTGCTCTTTTTTAGGTTCAGCAGAATATGGTAATGTACACTAGTTGGAATGTGTATTCTCAGTTTGCAATATTTTAAGATTACTGAGCACATTTTCTTTTCTAATATAGAGAAAAAGATTATAGTATCAAAATGCAATTTGAAATACACTGAAAGACTTGCTGACATAGGAATGTATAACATTTTAATTAGTTTCCTTGGCAGCTAGAGATTTTTAGGTAAACAAATCCTATCATTTTTAATTTAGTATAGCACTTTTTATAAAGATATGTTAGCTTTACTTGAATTAAGCGCCCAAGTTATTAAGGAGAATTCAATGAATATGGGGCACATTCTTCCCAAAATCATGTTTTCTTTAATAGTTGAAGTTAAAATAAAGGCTAAAAGATAGTGATATTTGAAAGTTCCTAACACTTTGTAGATGCTCTGTAATAGTCTCAATAGGAATTAACAAATAAATAATCCATGAAATATATTGTGTGGTAACCAAATGAATAAAAAAACATGATTAAGCTAGTGACTTTACATTTTACAGCAGTTTACAATTATAAAAATGAAAATGTTATGTACATGGCATTCAATCATTTAAATGAGAAGACAGAAGAAAAATTTTTTTTTGTTTTTATGACCATACCAAGACCTTCAGTCAAATCTTTCTACTTCATCTAGTTAGATTCCCACTTGCATTGGACTCCTTACCAAGCTTGAGATGGGGCAGAGACTAGACGTGGTAACCAAGTGGCATCAGGTCCCTGGATCAGTGTATCAGAAAGAAATAGGACTTCCAGCTGCCTCTCTTGTTATTACCTAATGTTATCTTCTTGGTTTTGTTGTATACCTGAGGATTGGCATGCACATAAGGGGAAGACAAGGTCTTATAAATCTAGGCAGGTTAAAAAGAAAACACTGAGTGGATCCCGGTAAAGTTTAGAATTTGTACGGAAAAGTCCTCTAAAAAGTTATACTTGGGTCTTACAGCTGGTAAGAGGCTTATTTAAATTTTGAAAAGATTAAAATATACAGCAAATGAACAAAAAAAAAACTCTCTTAAATTAAAAATTTTCTAAATTAACTGCTTAAAAATTGGGAGAGGAAAGAAGACTCTTATTTTGAACAAAGAGAATTCAAGTTTCTTGTTTATAATCTGTATTTCCTCTACAGAATCCATATTTAGTGGTAATAAAATTCAGTCTCTTTGGAATATCATATTATAATTTCAAAGTTTATATAGAAAAAATATTACTATGACTCTGTAAATATAAAAATTTTCTGATCAAAATATGCTATAATCAAATAAGTGAATAGGAAACCATTAGATACATTATTTAAAAATGTAGTAAATTATATGAATTATAGCAGCCATATATTTATGTAAGATATATATTTAGCTAAGGATTATGTATTTTGTATATTGCACAGAAACATATGTATAAAACATTTTTTTAAAGAACAAAATATTAAGTTATATTATCTTCCTCTGGAAGAAAATCATCCATACTTTAAATTTACTTGGATATTTTTAGTTACCTTTAAGTACGCACCAGGATATCAGAACATTCTAACTGAAAATACGAATTAAGACTAACCTAGATAGATTTTCTATAATCTCCATTCTGTTTTACTTGGAAAAAGTCAAATTAAAGTTGCATATTTTCTAGATGTGTACACCAGTTTCTTAAAACTTTCAACGCATTTTTGTTTCTAACATAGCAGCAGTAACATACTGTTAATATAGACTTAGATTTTGTTGTTAATAAACATGTGGGCAAACACAGCACAGGCTATGAACTGTCTTCTATTGCTGATTTACATTAATCAAGATAGGCCATTATTTCCTGTCAAGGCTGAATTTGTTCTAATTTGTTTTAAGATACTCAATTGGAAATGCTCTGGATTTTCATTAAAATTGTTTTGCAAATTACTGTTTCTCTGGGATCATAAATAAGAATGTCGAACTGTGACATAACCATTGAATATTTTTTCTTTCTGTTTTTAAAGAACATATCACAATTTACATATATTATACAATTGACCCATTTGAAGTATTCAGTTTAATGGATTTGTAAAACTGTCTATAAACATGTAACCGCCAACAGCACAGTTAAGATAGAGACAAATCTCCTGCTTCTTTGCAGTGGATACTGCCCCCCTCACATATCTGCTGCGAGGAAAAACTAATCTGCTTGTCCTTTTATAAAATTTATATAAAATGAAATCATATGTTCTTTTATAATTTACTACTTTCAGTAAACATAATGTCTCTAAGGTTAATGTAGGCTGGTCTATGTATTTTTTTTCCTTTATATCACGATGTGGTATCCTACCTTAAGTCACATTTATTTTTCCCATTCACTGGTAGATGGACATGTGAGTTTCTTGTGCTTTTGGGTCATTATAAATAAAGCTGCTATAAATATTCAAATACACATCTGTGAGAAAGTATATTTTTATTTCCCTTTGATAAATGCCTATAAATGGAACTGCTGATTTGTATGATAAACATATATTTTGCTTTATATGATACATCTGCATTGCTTTCAAAAGTGACTAACATTTTGGACACTCACCAACACTGTATGAGACTTTGATTTATACTCAGTAATGCTGAGTGAGCATTGGTTAATAAACACTTTAACCATTTTAGCATATGTATGTGTAGTTATAGCTTGTCATTTTAATTTATATTTTCCTGTGGGCTAGTGGTGTTGAACATCCTTTTATATAACAATTGACCATGGTTTTGAATATCTTTCTTTTTACAGCATTGGTTCACAGATATACTGATTTTTTAAACATTTATTTTAATTTTGGGGTACATGTGAAGGTTTGTTAAATAGATTAACTTTTGTCATGGAGGTTTGTTGTACAGATTATATCATCACCCAGGTACTAGGTCTAGTATTTATTTTTTCTGCTCTTATCCTTCCTGCCACCCTACACCCTCAGGTAGACTCCAGTGTCTGTTGCCCCATTCTTTGTGTTCGTTAATTGTCATTATTTAGCTCCCACTATTTTTTTTTAATATTTTATGTTCTGGGGTACATGTGCTGATCGTGCAGGATTGTTCCATAAGGTATTTGGTTTTCTGTTTTTGTGTTAGTTTGGTGATGATAATAGCATCTAGTTCCATTTATGTTCCCACAACAAGCATGATCTCATTCTTTTTATGGCTGCAGAGTATTATATGGTGTATATATACAACATTTCCTTCACTCAATCTATAATTGCTGGGCATTCAGGTTGATTTGATGTCTTTGCTCCTGCGATTAGTTCTGTAGTGAACATCCACATGCAGGTATCTTTATGGTAGAATGATTTCTTTTCCTCTGGGTATGAACCAGTAACAGGATTGCTGGGTCAGAGGGTGGTTCTGCTTTTAGCTCTCTAGAGAATCGTCATATTGCTTTCCACAATGGTTGAAGTAATTTTCTCTCTAGCCAACAGTGTACGTGTTCCTTCTTCCCTGAAACCTTGCCAGCATCTGTCATTTTTTGACTTTTTAACAACAGACATGTTGACTGTTGTGAGATTGGTATCTCATTGTGTTTTTGATTTGCATTTCTCTATTCGCTGGTTTTTAAATGGGTTGTCCTGCTATCAATTTTGACTTATAGGAATTTTTTACATATTCTGAATGGAAAACTATTGTGGGATTAGCAAAATTTCTCACAATTGCTTTTCTATGTCCTTAGCTATGTATTTAAAAGCAAGTTTTTTAATGTTTGTGAAGTATATTTTATCAATTTTTTATTTTTTGTTTTGTGTATTAACAAACCTTAGCCAAATCCAATTTTCAAAGATTTTTTTCTAAGTTTTTGCATTTTATATTGAGTCCTGTATGTGAAAGAAAGGTTTAGAAGGCTTATAAAAACTCATTTTTATGTTAAGCTTTTTCCATTTTAGAAATGTTTAGGTACTTATAAAACATCCTAAGAAAAATTAGTTTAGGAAAAGCAATGTTTGAATTAGATATTTTACCAATAATTCTAATGAAAAGCAACACTGTTTCTCTGTTATTTTTCTTAATGGTTTGACTTTATATCATCTTGTAATTGCAGGATATATATATTGTAGAATATATATATATATAGCAATTACAAGATGACATATTATAATAAACCTTCTTTGGGGAATTGTGTTAGTCAAAGAAAATTTATAGAATATAATAATGTAGAAGGACTGATAACGATATAAATTACTTGAATTAGTTTACAATAAAAATAGCCTAAATAAGACTTTAGGGACTGCTAAACCCTATCTATAGATTACCTATACTGGGCATTTTCCCAGAAATTTTCTATATTGCTGTCATATTTTCTTAAAAATTTCTTTAGAAATAAACTCTTATTTGAAGAACATATCCATCTCACTGTGTCACAACCATGATGTTATCTAGGGCAGTTGTCAGTGGGGATTTACTTGGTAGAGTTTTGGCCTACATTTACTGTGATTTAGATCTTTTAAGAAACATTATCTTAATTTTTTTGTAAATGTATTTATGTATTCCTAAATAGATATGTCAGGGCCTCTCATAAAATAGCTTACAGGATTTTTATATATGTTATTATTACATCAAAACCAATTGAAACCAGATATTTATTTTGAAAAGAGGGGCAACTGATCCCTATTAAATTTATAATACCTACATATTCCTTGTAATTACAGAGATGGTTTGGTACTTAGGAAATTTAAAAATTAATTGTTTGTGAATGTCTAAAAATAAATAAT
Source organism: Sapajus apella (assembly GCF_009761245.1). NCBI lineage: Eukaryota > Metazoa > Chordata > Mammalia > Primates > Cebidae > Sapajus > Sapajus apella. The sequence goes on along the minus strand of NW_022436967.1, from coordinate 21,755,155 downwards.
GAAGGTAAGAGAACAAGGACATGAAGAATTTTCCATCTCTCCCTGATAAATGACAAATTCATATCAATTGTAGCACATATCTTATTTTCCAAAGATGGTTGTATATATCTTCTCACATATTATTTTTAAAATGTAACTGATACTCCTTCACTTAGCAGGTAAAATCTATTCCCTCCTCTGAAATCTGAGTTGATGATGCTACTACTTCCCTCCATAGAGAATAGTGGAAAGTGAATTCCATGTGCTTTCAATTCTAGACCTTAAAAATGTCATTTCCTACTCATTTTTCACTCTGGCAGGATACATGGCTATGGAAGGCAGTCATCATACTGTGGGCTAGTCTGAGCCAGCCCCTCTGGAGAGACCACTTGTCAGGCACAACAGATACGATCTGAGGCTCCTAGACAACAACCATCATCAACCATCAAAAGATATGCAAGTAAATGACCCTTCAAAAGAGGTCCCAGTCTCCGGATCTCACAGTTGACGCCATAGACTTAATAGAGCAAAGATAAACTCTCTCTGCAATGCCTCATCTGAAATCTTGACCACAGAATCCACGAGCATTATAGGTGATTATTTCATGAAACTAAGCTTTATAGTAATTTGCTATGTAGCATTAGATAACTTAGATAATATTTAATATTTCTAAAGAAGTAAGGATAGTTTGGAATAATAGACCTAATAGGTCAGAGATTGTTTTTTCACCATTCATGACACTTAGCTATAAAATTAATTTACAACTATATGTTAGTAAGGTTTGTCTCACAACGTAGAACAAACCATTTAAGTCCATTTTAGTCAGAAAATTCTTCTAAACTGGCCTTATTAGTAGAGTCACCAATAAGAAATAATCTCCGTTTTCTTATATAAAAGAATTTATGTTTTAGAACCACCAAAAATTTGCCCGTCTCTGAATCACATGGGCTGATAAATGGAGCTATTAAAAACCTTAATACTTGCCATAGCTTATGATGATTCTGGTGGACACAATCCTTTCTATTTCATTTTTTTCTGATATCACCAACCTTCTCTAGTTTTGATTAGTGCAAATTAAGTGCAGTATAGTTGTATAGAGCACCCTTGATCCACCTAATTCCATCTTAGAAAACAACTCCGTCTTACATTTCATAGGGCACGTTTGCCAAAAGAGACCAAATGTTTTGCCTAATAAACAAAGATTGCTTCCAGCCAGATAAGGACATAGCGAACCACACTCCTCCGCTATTGGTCCTCACCAGGGGACTCTGTGGCCATAAAAAGTATAGGACGTCACCATCTCAAAACAGCTGTCTTAATAGACATTGTCTTGCTGTCACTTGTGATAGGTACCCAAGGCCTGCCACCAAAGACTCTGTCCACATTAAACACTCTGCCTTGTAAGAGTAATAGACTATCCAGGCCAGACAAGGATATTCTTTCTGTCTACATTGCTCTCCCTGGACTGGTTTGCTAACCCTTTTCCCAATTCCTTTTCTCTTGATGTTAAATGTTACTTTGTTGTGGAATGTTTAATCTACGTATGACATTTATATGATCAACTATTATGTATGTTGTACAATACTGACCAACTTGTGGAGTGGCTTCAGCTTGTGCATCCATAGCTTTGACTACTGAGTGAATGGGAAGTGTTAAAGAGAATTGCTTTCCTGGAAACTCCATGTAGCTTGTGGCTTTTGTAATTGAAACAGCATCACTGTAAGTCTGGCCTTGTGGAAAGGCACAAACATAATGAACCTGGAGAATAGTCATAGTCCGGGACACTGAAATCATGACCTTCCTGGGAGAGAATGCCTGCTTTTGGAAAGTAAATTCTCCATAACCAGAAAGAAAGAAGGAAACATATAGTCGATACTGCTTTTTTACGTCCATGGGTAATCTTATTTTTCTTAATGTATTTTGGGCAGGAAAGCGAAGATATGCACAAACTACTTTAGAATATATCTTGCACAAAGAGGATAGTGAAAATAACCTGAAGTTTTAAGGTAGAGATAAGTAATCTATCTCTTTCATGTCACAGTTATGTAATTTAGGTCAACTTATTTGACATTTTGAAAAGTTACTTTACATATTTGTGCAATGAGGTCAGTAGACTTATTTTATTGAGGTGCTATTGAGTAATAAATGACACTGTAAATGTAAAATTTTTAGCATGATACAAAACCAGTCTCAATATAAAACAGATGAATGACAGTTGTGGATGATAACCCAAGATGCACTCCTTGCCTCTTCCCTTTCTGTGTTTCTCTTTCCCTAGTAGGTCTCATCTATTCCCAAGTCTCCCAAGAATCATCTATATGTCAAATTTATACCTGCACATCAGAATTACCAGGCAAAAATGAGAAAGTATAACGGAAAAAAAGATGATATAATCTTAGCTGAATAGAGACATAAGTGAAGGGAAAATAAATATAAACATAAATATTATAGGCACCTTATCGTCCGGAGAATGGGATTTGGAAAGACAGGATTCTGCACAAGGAAAATAGATAATTTTAAATTATGAAGCATTAGTTTCAAAAGGCACAATTTGTTTGTAAAAGAGAAATGTCATCTTAGGGTAGGGAGAGGAAACAAATCATTGTAAGTATAAAAATTCAAGTGGAAATATTATTTGGTAAGGAAGAGTAGTGGTGGAGTAAAACGGCAGTGTAAAGCCTGATGGATTTAATATCGGTGATCTCCTAGAAGCTGATGAACATTTGAAACTCAGTGCTCAGCTAGGCCGTGAATTATTGGATGATTCTCTACCACTTGGCTTATAGGGTGAGTACTAATGTCAGTAGGCAGAAGCCAGTATCTGGCCATAGAACTTTGTAAATTGGCACAGTGCATTTATGAGGCAGCATACAGAAGCAGTGTTGTAAGCTTTGTGCAGATGACTGGCCAAGTAGGGTGATCTTACTTGAGGAGAATCTATAGGCTATAGAAGTTTAGCACAGCAGTTGTCGTTTAACTTGGATTTATACTTGCTTCTCAGGAGTAAAGATATGTTTGGTTGTTTGGTTGGTTGGTTGGTTGGTTTTCCTATCATTTGCCTTCCAGGTAAAACAGATGTAATTTCTGAAGCACAACAGAGAAATATGGCAGATTGTAACATTCTTTTTTTGTCTTGTGACCTTAGGCTGATATAAAATTTAAAATGTATGTAACATAAACATGATTTTTCGGTTTTTCTTAATAAAATTTACAAACTATAGTTTATATGTAAATATATTTCATACTTCATTTTTCATTTCTTTGATCTTTCTGAGACTACTTTTTCTGTTAATCTTTGCGTACAATGGAAGAGAATACATTTTTCTTTTCCAGCGAATATTAACATTTTTCTTCTTAAAATCATTTTGAAATTCACTTATTCTAATTGTGTACACAATTTATATTATCATTTTCTTTTAATTTTCCTAACCAAATTGTGTAATTTTTCATTATTCTCAGAAAATTTTCTACTTTTTGTATGTCTGTTTTTCCTGTAGAGTAGTAACTTTTCAATTCTTGCTATACATTGGAACCTCTGGCATGCCTAGATTCCACCCACAGGTATTCTAATTTTTTTAGTAAATCTCTTTTCTAAGACTTTTTAAAGTGCCATGAAGTAGTTTTAGTAGTTTTAATGTTCATAGAGCGATGAGAATAAATAAATTAGAATATTTTAATTTTGAGAACTGTTATGGGCCCCTAAGTGGTTTTAATATGGCTGTAAGGTACAATAGGGATGGGAATCATGAAATTAGAATATTCACATTAGAATATTCAATTAGAGATTAGAAAGCATCATGATTTACTCCTCCTTCTTTCACTACACTTTTCATATAAACAAAAATTCTTACACTGGGATTTGTTTAGCGGTATTCCGAAGTTCCATTCTATAGGTTTTGAAGGCACCAGCATCTGCTAATGCTTGTCTAGAACACAGCATTTACTATAAAAGCCATTTAGCAACAGCACATCAGAATTTTACATTACCTCTTTTTTCTATGTTAGTTATCTTTGTATTATGAGTAATGAATCTCAGGCTGATTCTTTATGATACATTCATCATTAAATATAGGTTGTTTTCTCACTATAAGGTAGCAAAAACAAATTGAACCTCATATGGTTGGGCACCTGGTAGCAGCCTACTGAAAATTTTGTCTAGTTTTGTTTATATAGAGTTATTGAAATGGCCTTTGTATATAAAGTCACAGATGACCACATTCATTCAGTTTTAAACACTTGCAAAGGTTGCTAGAAACATCTTAGGTACATCTTAATTTATTTCTGGATTATTTTCATGTCACCTGCTGACTGACAACATTAATAGAGCTTTTCCTTATAATGTTGTGTTTCAGAATAATTAAATTTGTTTACTATCCCTAGAAAAGGTAATCCTGAAAAGGCAAATGCTATTTCTTTTGGTGGTTTGATTATGAAAGTTACAATATACCTGTTCATTTATTCGAGGTTATAATTTATGTTTGTCTGTTCAATTATTGCTTCATTTCTCCCCTTAATGATTCTATGCTTAGATTACTCATTTATTCAATATTTCACTATACATACAGAGCCATGGAAGTTGCTATGAAACATTTCTCTGACAGCTCAGACATCTAATCTGTTTTGCCAGTACATATTTACAGATTCCACCTCTACTCTCCAGAACTGTCAAACTGCCAGTGGTAGATAAGGCTTGTGTGTTTATGGAAGCCTAGTATGCATTGAGTTGATGTCAACATACTAACTTCTCAGTTAGTTTCTGAAATATATAGCTCATACCCAAAAGAGTTAATGTGAATGAAAGAGTAAACAATTTGTATTAAGATAAATCTAAAGTAGAATTCTGTCACTAGCTTTAAAATGCTGAATGACAGTTGGTGAGGGATTAATTTTTCCTAAACCTAAATAGTAGAGAATTTTTGAGGATTAGATCAGATAGTTTATTAAAATTTTCTGTAAGGTGCTCAGAAATCTCAGATGGTGGTAATAGTATCAGTTACTGTTACTGGTATTAACTATTACAGTATAGTCTCTGTACTTTTTTTAAACTTTGAATGTTTCTCCCTGAAATATAAATCTAGTCCTCTATCTAGGTGAGCTGAATTGATCATTTGTTTTGTTTTTTTTCTTTCCCTGTAGACTTAAAGTAGAGCTGTTCCACATTGCAGCTGCTCGATTTTCAGATTTTGACTCTGGGAAAGAAAAGGGCAAATGTCTCATATATATTACTATTAAACATTTCAAGTATATTTACACCTTTGATCCAAATCCTATCCCTCTATGGTTTCAAAACATATCCCTAAATTTGCTCTTTAACTAACATACAAGTAACAAACATGACTTATATCCCTATTTTCCCATTCTGAGTAAAGAGGGGCCAACAAGTTCTTAACTTTCAGGGTTACTAGGATTTCTGTAAACTATAAAAACTGGAATAGGTATGGCAACCACAGGAGACTGATCCTGAAAAGAATCCATTAGTGGGATAAACTTATAATGAGAACGTGTACTATTAGTTGCTATCTTTCACTTAATTAATTTTAAGAAAATGTTAAATATCCAAATCTGTTTAACCATGATTCACCTATTAGTCATGTTTTGGACTAAAAATGTGTGTTTTATGAATATGTGACTAATTTATTTACAACCCAAATAATTGCCTCAGTGCTTTTCTTTGAGACAACTATGTAGTTTATTCTATGATACTGTCTCAAGTAGGATTTATCAATAACTGTATATGATGTTAAATTTTTATCCTCTTCTCAAACTAAAATATTAGGATGCTACAGTTATAATGGTGATAGAACTCCCATGACTCATGGATAAGAGATAGGGAATAGCTTTTTTACTAACAGTAACAACAGTTGCCTGAGTGTCCACATATACACTGGTACCCCAATCTCCAATTCTCACAGAATGAAGAGGTACAAATTATACCAGCATACAGAATGGGGTCTGTTAAAGAAAAATAATCTTGAGAATCTGAATTTTTATAATGATACTGGGCCTTTGCTTTAGTGAGAGGCATTAATCTTTATAAACTAGACAGTAAACAGACCTTCCCTTTTATTCCAAGGCTGTTTGTCAGAAGACAATCTGCGCCTTTTATGATAATATATGCAGAAACGTGAGACATTTGGAGAATTGTCTCTCAACAATGTTTACACTAGTTTCCATACCACTCTTGGCTTCTGGTGATTTTTTCCCCTAATTATGTAACTTGATTAGCCTCACTGATGAATCTGATCAACAGGGGTTGGACAAAATATGTTTAGTTTGTCTTCTACAATATTAATTAAGATTACTATCAACAGGACTGTAATAAGCAGAATAGGGCCAGTGTGTCTTGTTGACCTCAACCACACAGGCAGGTGCCCAGATCCAACCAACATAGCAAGTTGCACCATCAGGATGTACACTGGAAATCCAGGTATCTTTCTCCTTAAGTTTGGATTGGCCTTTTCACTTAGAATGAAGCATTAACGCAGGTAAAACAAGATATAGTCAATTTGCACTGGCCCATTCTTACCTTCCAAGGAGGGAGCAAATTCCAAGGGCAATTTCATTATTTGTAAACATACTGGCCAGTTCAACAATATTTGAGTTGAGGTTTGCCTGACTATCTTATAAGCCAAAGTTATGTCATAGATTACTCCAACTAAAGTAAGAACCAAATTTTGCAACAGCTTTTTAACTTTGTGACCATCAACATAGAGAATGCTTTTCACATGGTGCATAAATAGTAGGCTATTTCTCCAGAAAACTCCTTAGTTAGCTAAGGATAACTTCAATTTGAAGACATCGCCACAGTCATCAGCTACACATAGAACCCTGTACATCTACTGTTGATATTTTATTAAATGCTTTAAGGTATTTTATAACAATGCTAAAATGCAAATCATAATGTTTTCATGAGAAAGGTTCATTAAGACTCTGCTTCCACACAAGAAGGGCAATATTTTTTTTGAGAACACAGTGATCCTGGAGACAAAATGTACTTTGCAATTGTTGTGAATCCCTCACCTAAATAAGATCTGCAACAGTTGGGGATATGGGTTGGTAGTACTTCCGATTTGCCTCCTCATTCACTGGTCTGCATGTAACAGATCCTACTGTATATGGTGTCTTAGGGTAACCAGAGATTTCATAAAATTAAGCTCAGTCCTTCTTTTTAGAGGAAGTTGTTTAGGGATGGGGTGATGGCAAGTCTAAGAGTCAGTTAAATTTAAGATTCTCATAATAGTTTTGGAGAGCTCATCAGGGCTTTTTCCTTTTTGAAGAAGGCTCTGGGGTCTATTGTGAAAGAGTTCATTAATGTTCATCTCTCCCTTTGTGCCTTCTGGGGTTTAGGTTGCTCCTACACAAAGGCATAAAGTGCTGGGAGTTTCCCACTCTCACTGCCATTAGTCAGCATGTGTCATTCAATAATTGCAACTTTACTGTTATTCTAATAATTGCTTTACTGATGTAATTATTGGAATGACACATGATGATTAATGGCAGTGATTAGTTTCCAGGATCCCTATTTGCACCAAAATCTTGTGGAAGCAAGGATCAGGTACAAATGGAATAAGAATATTATTACAAAACCTGTGGAGGCCCACTATATTCCCCATGCAGATCCACCCAAGCAAAAAAGAAAAAAAAAAAAAAAGTCATTGTTCTAAGGGATGTCTAGGAAAAAATACAGAATTTCCAAAGAAGCTTGTAGAATCCCTTACCACTTGTGTCCTGATCAATACCCAAGAAAGGTACACAGAGGATAATTCTTTTCTGGGGAGAAATACACTCAACGACTATCTCCTTTCTAGGGAGTTTAGAGCAGAAGGAGGTAAAAGAGATATGCCAGTGATGATTTAAGTCAATTTTTTAGAAAGTTGTTTTGATATTTAACAATATGAGATGGCAGTTGAGGATAGACACTATGGACAGGACATTAAAGGTACAGTGAATACATTGATTATTAGCCCATTTTTGAGTGGCTTTTGCAACAAAATATGTTTTCTGATTATAGTTGTCTGACAATAGTCAGCCAATAGTCAGACAACAAATGGTCTGGAAAGCCAAACACATAAAACAAATTAGCATTAAAGGCCACAATGATGAAGCTGCAGTCAGTTGTCTGTACTAGAATAGCGAAAGCATTACTGCCTAATTGTCAACAACAGTGAGGCACATCAATGGAAATCGAATGTCTGATATAGTCAAACTGCTGGGAGCAAGCAGGGAGTGGGGAAAGGGCATGCCCATGCCATATGGTCTCCCTCATTTTGAGAAAAATGAGTCAAATTTTGACAGGAATAACAAGTCTGACATGCAGTAGCAGCCTTTGCATCAGAATCATAAGCTCTTTATACTTCGAGCCTAGCTTTTCCATCAGTGGTTGTGTTGCTACTGCCTGGTATGATCTTGGATCTAGAAACCAATAGTGTAGCAATCTCATTCTCAGATCAAATAATTGCCCTTATCCTGGACATCTACATTAGTAACTCAAATGATTTGATGAAAAGCCGTGACTTGTTTCTCCAGTTCACTGCCCCAATAGATGTATCTTTAACCTGCTGGTTTATAGTTTTCCAAGTAGTAGTTCATACATTAAGTCATTGGCAGGAGTACAAGAGGCAATAAAAATATAACAAAGTTGATCAAGGAGAATATTGGTAAAAGTTATGGAAACAAGCTTGACTTCTACCTACTTAGAGTAATGAACATATCCGTTTTTCAGTTCTGCAGTGCTACCTCTGAAGCTGAACAGCCACAAGGGCTCAGTGAACATTATCAGTTTCCAGGTCAGTTGAAATATCAGTAAACCAGGAGCAGCTATATAGGGAATCATTTGTGAACTGAGATATCAATGAGCTTGCAGTGTTGCTTTGAACAGCAGAGTGGGAATAAGATTTATTTTGGAAAGGTAATTACCAATTCGTAAATCTAAAGCCAAGGTAGTATGGAGGACATGTCAGCTGTGTATGTAAATGAGTCATTTCTTTTTGACAAGTCAGGAATTTGGGCACTTCCAAACTTGTTGTGAGTCTGAGTTGACCCACCTCAAAACGGGAATATCATGTGGGAGAATCACAGTATTCAAGGGTGAAGTGTTAAGTCTTGATGAGTTCAGTAGAAATCTGCTTTTCAAGTGAACTTCCTGGTAGCTCTGTGAGAAAGATTATGACTACAGCACCTTCTGGAGCCTTTTTGGGGTACAGCTTCCTTCTTTTCCCAGAAGATCCAACATCAAGCCATCAGTCACAGAATCTCCTGGTTCAAAAAACCACTAAACTTATGCAGACCTAACAATTTTAGCACTTCTTTATATGTAGCTCTTTCCAATTGAGTGAATTCCCTCAGACACTTAGAGGACAGAGATATTCAATATATAACAAATTTACTCCAATTGTACATTGAGTTGTGGCATCTAACAACAACAGTATATTGAATTAGTCCATTGAATTGGCCTTACCTATAAGATCATGTTAGCATCCCTTTACCATTATGAAAATTACTAAAAGCTAGTCAGTTTGTGGTCATTAGAAAAAAAAGGACACTTAAGACATTAATAACAATAATATTTCAAACAATGTGTATGTGTTTATACTTAGATTTAGAAAAACAGAAAATCCCTTTGAAAAATATAATTGTCAGCTGGGTGTCATGGCTCATGCATGTAATCCCAGCACTTTGAGAGGCTAAGGTAGGCAGATCACTTGAGGTCAGGAGTTCAAGACCAACCTGGCCAATATGGTGAGACTCATCTTTACTAAAAATACAAAACTTAGCCAGGCATGGTGGCATATGCCTGTAATTCCAGCTACTTAGGAGGATGAGGCAGGAGAATCACTGGAACACAGGAGGTAAAGCTTGCAGTGAGCCAAGATCATGCTATTCCACTCTAGCCTGGGTGACAGAATGAGACTCCCTCCCAAAAACAACTAAACAACAACAACAACAACAAAAAACACATTTTATGTAAAATACATATGTTGTCTAAACATAGGCAAATCTTAGATTTTATAAGTATAGGAAAATAATATATTTTTCCAATTTTTTTTTTATTATAAGTTCTGGGGTACATGGGCAGACATGCAGGTTTCATACATAAATATACACATGCCTTGGTGGTTTGCTACATCCATCCCCCTATTATCTGCATTAGATATTTCTCCTAGTATTATTCCTCCCCAATCCCCCCACCCCCTGCTATCACTTCCTTAGCCCCCTCACCCCCTGACAGGACCCAGTGTGTGATGTTCCCCTCACTGTGTCCATGTGTTCTCATTGTTCAACACCCACTTATGAGTGAGAACATGCAGAGTTTGGTTTTCCATTTCTATGTTAGTTTGCTGAAAATGATGGTTTACAGCTTAATCCATGTCCCTGCAAAGGACATGAACTCTTTCTTTTTTATGGCTGCATACTATTCCATGGTGTACATGTGCCACATTTTCCTTATCCAGTCTATCTTTGATGGTCATTTGGGTTGGTTCCAAGTCTTTGCTATTGTAAACAATGCTGTAGTAAACATACATGTGCATGTGTCTTTATAATCTAATGTTTTAAAGCAATACACTATCAAATATAAGTTAAGATTGAAAAAGTTAAAGAATATGAATACTTGCTTTGCACATTTAAAAAGTAGTTCTAATATATTAAATCTACAAATAAATTGATGAAATCCAACATATGAAATGTTGTCTCAACTAAAATTACAAAAATTAGCCAGTCATGGTGGCGGACACTTGAAATTCCACCACTTGGGAGGCTGAGGTAGGTGAATGGTTTGAACCTGGGAGGTGGAAGTTGCAGTGAGCTGAAACCAGGACATTGCACTCCAGCCTAGGTACAAGAGAAAAACTCCATCTCCAAAAAAAAAAAAAAAAAAAAAAAAAAAATTACTGACATTTTACTAGTTTCTTTTGTTATTATCCCCAGATTAGTTTTCTTTCTTACTTTAATGAGAAAAACAGTGGCTAATATGCTATAAGACTAAAGGAAAATTTTGACATCAAAGTTTTAATTGTCAGGGTAGATAGGAAAAAAATTAAAGACAACTACTTTCTCAAGTATAAAACATTATATAAATTTTGTCATAGGTCATTCTTATTCTTTGGATATTCACTCAAACACTTAATAGAAATTTTTATATGTTACTTGGTTATTTGTTCTTTCTTTTAATCCTTTCCATTTGCTACAACAAGAGATGTAAAAATAATCCTCAGGTTCTGATATTTAATATATGAGATCCTATATACAGGTTCTTGAAGCCACAAATTAAATAACGATTAATAATATGTAGTAAAATGTTACCTTAGTTTTACTGAATACAAGCACATGATTGGTAATGCCTTGTCAACTATTAATTTAAGAAATGTGATTAAATAATGATTAATAATATGTAGTAAAATGTTAAATTATTTTTACTGAATACAAGCACATCATTGGTAATGCCTTGTCAGATATTAATTTAAGAAATGTGATCTGACCTTACAATGTGTTAATATTTATATTTTTGCAATAAAAATATCTTTGCAATGTAGTTTAGTGGTTTAGCTTAAAATTTGATATAGAATATTTAAATATATGCTCTGAGATTAGCCAGCACTGCAATGCATAAATTAGTAAAAAGAACCTACATTAACAAAAAAATTATATTCAGAACAAGGGCCTATTTTAGTTCCTGTTATTCTTTGCCAAAAAAATAAAGACCCCAAACTCAATGGCTTAAAACACTTTATTATTACCTTTTATGATCCTGAGAATTGACAGCTTCAGTGAAGTGTTCTTGCCTCAAGTTTTTCAAATGGTTGCAGCAGAAGATGTTGAGGCTTCAGTTATTTAAATGCCAGCCAGGCTAGATTTCCAAGTTGTCTCACTCACCTAGACATAACTGGCAGTTGATGCTAAATAACAGCTAGATTGACAGATGTTTTCAAGAGGATCGCATACATATTGCCTTCTTCATATAGCTTGAATTTCCATAGGTTGTCAGCTATTTGAAATAAAACACCCCAAGAAGGAAAATCTTGAGAGTGAACATTCCAAGGGGTTTGGGTAGAATCTACAAAGTTGAATAGGACCTATTCTCAGGCATTCAAGAATGTCACTGTTCCCATTTACACAGGCCCAGAAAATCACTAAAGGTAGCCAATATCTAAGAGGAATTAATGTCCCTATAATAAAATTCAATATGCAAATAAATTTATAGATTTATTAAAATGTTGAATTTGATAATTTAAGTGACAAAAATGTTGCCTTTAAGAATCATCACAGATAAATTAATCATGCTTGTAGATTCACTTTCATTCCTTTTTACATTAATAGATAGAAATATCAGACTGCAATCTGATTATTTATTACATTATTTCAAATATATCAATCAAAAATCACCTATAGAGATGGCATGATGCCATTCTCTCTAAGACAGAATAGCAGAGCAAGAACTATCAAATTTTCTATCCTCCATAAAATGAATGTGAATGAGAATACTGGCCAAAAATATATTCATAGTAAGCCTTTTCAGAATTCTGGAAATTAAGCAAATGTTTCCAACAATCTGTTGAACATTTATTCAAGGAAAATAACTGAATTTTGATAAGAACTGTGAATATAAGAGTATTTTAAATTGCTTTCTTCTCATCCTCTTCTCTACAGCTATGGTTTTGGTATGAAAACCAACAGAATCACAAATGTAATAAAAACGAGCAGCCTAAAAACCATGGAAAGTGACAAAATGGGGCTGAACCTCCTCCAAATCCCTATTGTAGAATAGTTATTGTTATTTGACCTGTATGGAAGTTCCTCAGGAAAACATCAATTACAAGGCTTGTCTTTATTTTACCTCACTCAGAGACTATCAGTTAGAGTAGCTTATTTTTTTCCTCAGGAATATGTGCTGATGACAGTCAGTGACAACTGTTTAACATCACAGCTGCCTGAGGCAGTAGGAACAGTTTTGGAAAACAAACTAACAACAACAATGACAACAACAAACCTTGAAACAAATAAATGATGATAATAGCAAGTGAAAAGCTTAGTATAGTCTTGGGACTCTATCAGTCCAATTGCAGTTTAAGGATTTTGTATATGCCCATAATTGTGTGCATGCCCAGAGAAGAGTAGAGAGGTTATTTATCCTCATTTCTGGCTGTGTAAGCAGGAGGTAAAGGTTATGGAATATTGGAAGCTTCTTGCCTAAACATTGGTCATGTTCCTCAACATACACACATAAACAATTAAAAAAGGATGAGAGACATATAGACATACCTCAAAGATACAGTGAGTTCTGTTTGAGGCCACAACAATAAAGCAAATACAAGTCGAACAAATTCTTTAGTTTCTTAGATCATATAGTTTACTAAGTGTGCAATGCTGTTATGTCAAAAACCGTGCATACCTTAATTAATAAGTGATGTATTGCTGAAAAATGCCAATGATTATCTGAGCCTTCAGTGAGTCATAATTCTTTTGTTGGCGATAGGTCTTGCTTCAATATTTATGACTGGTGGCTTGATTTGGGTAGTGGTTGCTAACAGTTGGGGTGGCTGTGTCAATTTCTTATAATAATACAACACGGAAGTTTGCCATAGCCAGTGATTTCCCTTTCACAAAATATTTCTCTGAAGCTTGTAATGGTGTGAGATAGCATTTTACCTACAGTAGAACTTGTTTCAAAATTGGAGTCAATTCTCTCAAACCCTACTGCTGCGGCTTTAACAACAAAGTTCATAAAGTATTCAAAATCCTCTGTTGTCATTTCAACAATGTTCACAGTATTGTCTCCAGAAATAAATTTTATCTCAAGAAACCATTTTCTTTGTTCATCAGAAGAAACAACTCCTCATCTATTGAAAATTTTCATAAGATTATAGCAATTCCCTCACATATTTAGGCTCCTTTTCTAGTCTTATGTATCTTGCCATGATCACAATACCTGTAGTTTTTTCCACTGAAGCCTTTTACCTTTTACATCTTCCATGAAAGCTAAAAGTCTTCCAAACTCCTGTTAATGTTGATATTTAGCCTCTTCACATAAATCATGAATGTTCTTAATGGCATATAGAATAGTGAATTCTTTCCAGAAGGTTTTCAACTTACATTGCTCAGGTCCACCAAAGGAATCTCTGGCAGCTACAGACTTATGAAATATATTTCTTAAATCATAAGACTTCAAAGGCAAAATTACTTTTTGATTCAGATTCTACATAGTGAATGTTGTGTTAGCAGGAAAAAACATCATTAGTCTCCTTATACATCTACATCAGAGATCTTGGGTGATCAGGTACATTGTCTATGAGAAACAATATTTTGAAAATAATGTTTTGAGTGTTGTCTCAACAGTGGGTTTTACATAGTCAGTAAATCATACTGTAAATAGATAAGCTGTCATTCATCGTTTGTTGCTCCTTTTTTAGAGCACAGGCTAAGTAGATTTAGCATAATTCTTAAGGAACCTAGGATTTCCAAAATGGTAAATGAGCATTGGTTTCAACTTAAAGAAATCAGGTGCATTATTCTTTAACAAAATAACCACTGCTTTGAATCTTTGAAGCCAGGCATTGGCTTCTTTTCTGTAGGTATGGAAATTCCACATGACAACTTCTTCCAATAGAAGACTGTTTTATCTACATTGAAAATCTGTTGTTTAGTGTAATCACCTTCATCAGTGATCTCACCTATATCTGAATAATTTGCTGCAGCTTCAACATCAGCACAGCTTCTTCACCTTGTAATTTTATGTTATGGAGACAGCTTCTTTTTTAAAACTCATGAACCAACCTATGCTAAAAAATTTCTAGACCACTAAAGCTTTATCCATATCAGCAACAAGGTTCTTGTGTTTCCTTATAACCCATGTGCTTACTGGAGTAGTGCTTTAATTTCTTTCAATAACTTTTCTTTTGCTTTCAAAACTTTGCTAATTTTTTTGGCACAAGAAGTCTGGCTTTTGGCCTGTCTCAACTTTTTACATGTCTTCCTCACTAAGCTTAGTCATTTCTAGCTTTTGATTTAAAGTTAGAAATATGTGACTCTGTGTTTGACCTGAACACTTAGAGGCCACTGCATGGTACTTAATTGACTTAATTTCAAAAATGTTTTGTAACAGGAATAGGGAGGCCTGAGGAGACAGAAAAAGAGACAAGGGAAGTACTGATTCTTAGAAGAGTCAAAACACAAACAACATAATTTGTCGATTATGTTCATCATTTATATAAGTGTGGTTTGTGGTGCTCCAAAACAATTATAATAGTAACATCAAAGATCACTGATCACAGATCACTTAAAAATAGAATAGTGATTAAAAAGTTTGAAATATTGTGAGAATTACCAAATGCCACATAGAGACATGAAGTTAGCACATGCTTTTGAGAAAGTGGCACTGATAGACTTTCTTGACCCAAGTTTGCTATAAACCTTTGATTTGTAGAAACACAATATCTGCAAATGCAATAAAGTAAATGCAATCAAGTATGATTTTATTAGTTCCATTTTTTTTAAGGACATCTTTATCCACAATTAGCTGGTTACTAAGTTAGTTGATAGTCTTCAGTGCCTGCAAAGGACAGAAACCACAAACATAAAAAGAGAGTTCAGAAAAATTACTAACCAAAAAATTGGCAAACAACAACAATAATCATCTACAAAATCAGATTCTGGGGACATAAAGAGAATCTTATTTCTTAAGATGCCACATTATGTTATTGAAAATATCAATTTTTAACAAGGAAACATAAAACACACAAAGAAACACACAAGTATGGATAATACACAGTAACAAAAGCAATCAATGTTAATTGTTTCTGAGGAAGCCCCAGGATTGATTTGCTGGACGGTGATTTTAATTAGACAATATTTTTCCCCACCCCCCAATAATTTTAATATTCTAAATATTTTCAAGGAAATAAAGAAAACAATAGTATAAAACAATTAAGCTTAGTCTAATAAAGTAAAGGAAAATATGGAAGTATGTCTGACCAAATACAAAATATTAATAAAGAGATATAAATTATTAAAAATCTGAATGGAAAGTTTCTATTTGAAAAGTATAAAAAGAGAAATAGAAAATATTAGAGATTTTGACAGCAGATTTGAGCTGGTAAAAGAATTAGCAAACTTGAAGAGAGATTAATTAAAATAATCCAGTTTAAAAAGCAAACAAAAATGATAGAAAATGAAAAGGTCTCAGAGACCTGTGGACACCTTCAAGTATACCAATAAGCACATAACAAGAGTCCTAGAAAGAGAGAAGATTAAGGGGAAGAAAAACCATTTGAAGAAATAATAGCTGAAAATTGTCAATATTTAATTAAAAGCATTGATCTACACATCTATGAAGTTCAATGTACTGCAAGAAAAATAAAGTCAAAGGGATCGATAAGCAGACATATTAAAACTGTTGAAAGCCAAAGAAAGCTAGAATCTTTAAGGCAGTAAGTGGTTAGTCAATATTCCATTTATAAAAAATCCTCAATAAATTTAACAATTTATGTTTCATTGGAAATTTTAATGTTCAGAAAGCAGAGGTAACTTATATTCAAAATGCTGAAAACTGAGATTGTGAAACTGAAATTCTATCACAAGCAAAACTAACATTAAAAAATCAAGGAGAAATTTCCAGATAAGCAAAAATCGATAGACTTTGTGAAAGAAGGACCAGGTCTACAACAAAGAAAATAAAAATACTTAAGTGAGTCTTTTAGGATGAGATTAAAGGTCAACAAATACTAACTCAACTGAACATAATAAATATTACAAGTAAGATCAGTAACATACGTAAACACACAAGATGTTTTAAATATTTTGTTTTATTTTTTCTCCTACCTGTTTTAAAAGACAACCACAGTAGTAATTATTATTATTTTTTTTTTTTTTGAGACGGAGTTTCACTCATGTTACCCAGGCTGGAGTGCAATGGCGCAATCTCGGCTCACCGCAACCTCCTCCTCCTGGGTTCAGGCAATTCTCCTGCCTCAACCTCCTCAGTAGCTGGGATTACAGGCATGTGCCACCATGCCCAGCTAATGTTTTTTGTATTTTTAGTAGAGATGGGGTTTCACCATGTTGACCAGGATGGTCTCGATCTCTTGACCTCGTGATCCACCCGCCTCGGCCTCCCAAAGTGCTGGGATTACAGGCTTGAGCCACTGCGCCCGGCCAGTAATTTTAAACCTGTATCAATAGGCATAAAATATAATAATAATATAATTTGTATATCAATAGTAGCACAAAATTGAAATCAAGAGGATAGAGCATATATCTGCAAATTTTAAAGGTTAAAAATCTGTATTATTATAAATTAATATGCAGATTATCATCCCCAAAGTGACCAGTAAAAAACTAACTAAAATAATAGACAGTAAAATGAAAAAAAAAAAAAAAAAAAAGAAATTTGTAAAGATATATTTAAAAGGCCCAGCAAGGTGGTTCGCACCTGTAATCCCAGCACTTTGGGAGGCCAAGGAGGGCAGATCACCTGATTCGGGAGTTTAAAACCAGCCAGGCCAGCATAGTGAAATCCCATCTCTAATAAAAATACAAAAAGTGGTCGGATGTGGTGGTGGGTGCCTATAGTCCCAGCTACTTGAGAGTCTGAGGCAGGAGAATCACTGGAACTTAAGAGTCAGAGGTTGCAGTGAGTCAACATAGCACCACTGTACTCCAGCCTGGCTGACACAGTGAGACTCTATCTCAATAAATAAATGAATAAATATGAAAAATAGAAGATTATCATAAAAAAGAAGTAGAAAAAGGTGAGACAAATAGAAAAACATTTGCAAAATGACAGAAATAACTTCAAACTTTCCATAATTATTTTAATATTAATTAATTAGATATTTTTATTAACAAGGCATAGATTAATAGAATGGATTTAAAAATTCTATTCAAATATATGCTGTCTTCAAAATAAACACATTACATTTAAAGACACAAGTTTGTAAAAATTCAATGGAAAAAATAGAAAATGGATAATTCCTATTGAAATAGAAGTACATACATGCACACTGTAAACAAAACAAACAAATATACCAGTGTCAGATAAGACAAACATTAGTTAAAAAATATAACTAGAAACAAAAGAAATATTTCGTAATGCTAAAAGTGTTAATACATTAAAAACCATAAAAAATAGGCCAGGCACAGTGATTCACACCTGTAATCATAGCACTTTGGGAAGCCGAGGTAGGTGGATCATGTGAAGTGAGGGGTTTGAGACCAACCAGACAAACATACTGAAGCCCCATTTCTACTAAAAATACAAAAATTAACTGGGCTTGGTGGTGGGCACCTGTAATCCCACTTACTTGGGAGGCTGAGGCAGGAGAATCACTTGCACCCAGGAGGTGGAGGTTGCAATGAGCCTAGATTGCGCCATTGCATTCCAGTCTGGGCCACAGAGTGAGACTCCATCTCAAAAAATAGAAAAAAACCATAAAAATTATAAAAAACATATTCATGTAACAACAGAGCTTTATAATCCATGAAATAAAAGTGAACAGAGAGGAAAATAGATAACACAAAAGTAATAGTTGAAAAATTCAATGTCCTGCTTTCCATAATCATTACAAAAGCAAGTCCAAAGATCAATATTGAAATGGGGTAGTTGAACAACATCATAAACCAGTTGGGTCTAATAGACAACTATAGAACGCTTCACCCATAATAGCAAAATATACATTCTCAAGTATGCCCAAAATATTCTCCAGAAAAGACTATATTCTAGGCCATAAACAAACCTTAATAAATGTAAAAGCATTGAAATTATGTAAAGTATATTCTTCAACTATAGTAGAAATAAATCATTAAACGATAACAGAAACAAATTTAGAAAAATAAAAATACCAAAAATTTTTCAAAAATCACCCCTAAAAAACTAATACTTTAAAAATAAATCACAAGATAATTTAAGTGATATCTAAAGACAAAATGAAATATAACCTGCCAGAACTTATGCAAAGAAGCTTTAAGCACTGTAATAGATGTAAATATTATAATAGCAATGAAAAAATGTCATACCAAATACGAACATTTTCACCTTAAGAAATTAAAAAGGCCCGGTGTGGTGGCTCATGTCTGTAATTCCAGCACTTTGGGAGGCTGAGGCAGGTGGATCACCTGAGGTAGGGAGTTCAAGACCATCCTGGCCAACATGGTGAAACCACATCTCTACTAAAAATATAAAATTAGCCTGTTGTGGTGGCACATGCTTGTAATCCCAGCCACTCGGGAGGCTGAGGCAGGAGAATTGCTTGAACCTGGGAGGCAGAGGTTGCAGTGACCCAAGATTGTGCCACTGCACTCCAGCCTGGCGAAAGAGCAAAACTCCGTCTAAAAAAATAATAATAATAAATAAATAAATAAATAAATAAATAAAATTAAAAACTGAAAAAACTAAATCTGAAGCAAACAGAATAAATGAAATAATACAGATTGGAATAGAAATAAATAAATAGAAAATAGAAAAGCATTAGACAAAACCAATGAACCTAAAACTTGGTTTCTTAAAAAGATGAACAAAATTGACCACCTTTAACTATATTAGGTGAGAGAAAAATAGAGACGAATCAGATTACTAAAATGAAGAATGATAGAGAGAACATTACTAGAGACCTTATGGAAATAAAAAGAATGTGTACACTTTTATGTAAAAATTAATCTCAAAAATGAGCAAATGGTTATTAAGACACAACCTACCAAAACTGAATAAAAAAGACATAGAAAGTATGAATAATTCTATATCGAAAAAATACATTGTATTAAGAATGATAACTTAAAAAACTTTCCACAGAGTAGCCCAGGACTAGATGGCTTCACTTTGAATTTTACAAATGTTCAAGGAAGTGTTAACACTGATACATCACAATCTCTTCCAAAAAGCAGAAGAGGAGGGAACATATCCAACTTGTTCTATGAAGCCAGCATTACTCTGATACCAAAGTCAAGAGAAGACATTACAAGAAAGACAATACAAAATAATGAATATGTCATAAACTTTTTTTTTTTTTTTTTTTTTTTTTTTTTTTTTTTT
>NW_022436967.1:21704473-21735059 GCF_009761245.1 Sapajus apella | reverse complement strand
AGTCACCCACCACCATGCCTGGCCAATTTTTGTATTTTTAGTAGAGACATGTTTCTCCATATTGGCCAGGCTGGGCTCAACCTCCTGCCCTTGTGATCTGCCCACCTCTGCCTCCCAAAGTGCTGTCATTACAGGCGTGAGCCACCGCGCCTGGCAAACATTTTTGTTTATAACAATATTTTCAACCCCCACCTGTTAGCAATAATTTCACTTACAATACAGTGCTTTGACTACTGTAAATATTTATTCTTCTATGCTATTTTACTTATATAAGCACGTATATATAAAATTTGTATTATAGAAAAAGGGTAGTAATTTAAAGCTGACTTTGAACCTATATAAATTTAGTTATCTCTGTTTTAAGGGTTTCTTCTATTATCAATACTTTTCTTCATACATATATTTCTAAATATCTACACACAATGACAATGTTTAAATAATTCTAACCTACTAAATTTGGTTATCATAGTTTGTGTTTTTGATTCAGACACAAATAGTCAAATAAAATATTGTAGTATGTACATAAAAAATAAATATATCCACATTTTGAAGTCAGATAGACCTGAGTTGCTTCCTGGCTTTATTCTTTATTATTTGCTTGACTTTGGATGGTTATTTAATCATTTTCTTGCCCCTATAACATAGGGGCAATAATATCTACAATACAATAATTTTAAGCAGTTAAATAAATGAAATTGAAAGGTACTTGAATGCAAGGGCTGTCAAACAGTGGGAATTAGTAACCAATGATAAGTACATCAACAGAATGATGCTACTTTGAGAAAAATTTATACAATCAATTTCTGTGCTTGCTAAAAATCCAGATTTCTATGACAACTTCTGAAATTCTGATTCATGTGGAGAAGGAGGAAAAGAACAAAAAATCGTAGTTTGAACTTGTATGTTTGAACTCATTTTTATGTTTATTATATCCTAATTCCTATGATTCCTAAGAATTAAAAATGATTATGTTACCAGAATTATACATAAAGTATTATTTCAAAATGCTTCATTTTGCTGTTATCTGTTATCTGAAAAGTACTACCTTTTTATTTTTTTTATTTTGTGTGGTATATAACATATTCACTTAGGTGATTTCATTTTCAATTCAGTCCTTAAAATGATGGTTCACATATTCCAGAACACTTCAACTTAGCCATACTCTGCTACCAATACGATCTTTTGAGCATTTGCATTTTTAACAAACTTCTCATTAACTCCTTTTAATTTACCAATATTCACAAAGCATTACTTAAGATATTTAGGCATGATGCCAACTTGAAAACATTTATAAAATATGACTCCGTTTACTCCCAACTGTCATATCTATAAAAGACTCTAATAAAATTTATTCTGCGTAAAAAAGAGAAGTAGCAAATGTTCAAACCAAGAACAGCCAAATTAAAAATTATTTTGTGGTAAGAAATTGGTTAACAGAGAACCTTGCTTTGATGTGTTAAGGTTGTGAGACAAATTAGCTGTTTAAAATTTGCATAAGAACCTTAATAATATTCCATAGTTTTTTATAAGCAATTTCAAAGAGATTACTATAAAAATTCAATTTTAGAATGATTTTGTTAACATATTAATGAAAGAATTTCAATTTATTTTATCTAACTGGGTCAAAACACAAGTAAGATATTAGATTCGGGAGTTGTAGCAATACTTTATGATAGTCTTCTTTTTCAAAACCCTGTGTGCCAAATTAAATCTTGGAAGAAAACTGATGTACCATTAGATTCTGTAATTATTGACTTGGCCATGGGCAAGCTGCTTATGGTAGATAGTTATAACTGAAAGTTGATTGCCCAGCTGTTGCTGGCACAAAAAGGACTATATCACTGAGCAATAGTTTCAAATATCTACCCCAGCTTTTCTGTTTTTGGCCGTTTGATGATATTTTTGATTTTTTAAAGACATGATAAAACTCTTAAATATGTACACATTTAACTTTAGGCACAACTGATGAAAAATAGAATACACTTCTTCAAAATGAAATGTATAGGTTATTCAATACTTGTTATGATAAGAATCTATTAAAAATCTGATATTTATGGACAAATGATTCACTCATTGCCTGGGAGCTAATAAACAATCATGATCTCATTAATAGAAATCAATAATATTTGAATTTTATTTTCATGAATCAATTATGAGTATGATATAAAATTTCCTATAATAATATTCTTGCCTTCTCAAGTAAAAAACTAAACTTTGGTGGAATAAATAAATTAAATGTGAAACATTACAGCGTACAATGCATAAAGTAGTTTGAGGATTGCATGTGTTAATGAACTTAAAAATCAACTTTATGCCATTGTTGCTTAATGTTTACAAAATTATTCATTTAATGTACCTTTCACACTTAATTACCTTGGTTAACCTGCTGTGTAACAAACTACTCCCAAACCTAGTAGTTTTAAACAATTTATTTGGCTTTAGATTTTTGTGGGTTGGCAATTTGGGGTTGGCTCAGGTGACCATTTCTTCTGTGTATCCCAGCTGACTCACCCATGCATCTGCTATTCGATCACAATCAGCTGAGGAGGGCACTGTTTTTGTTTGTTTGTTTTGTTTTTTAGAGAAGCCTCAGCTGTTTAGTCTCATCTCTGCTCCATGATGTTCCTC
This sequence comes from Sapajus apella, assembly GCF_009761245.1. Classification (NCBI taxonomy): domain Eukaryota; kingdom Metazoa; phylum Chordata; class Mammalia; order Primates; family Cebidae; genus Sapajus; species Sapajus apella. The sequence continues at coordinate 21,732,431 of NW_022436967.1, read as the reverse complement.
ATCTGCCAGAAGTTTAGCAAGTTCATTTGGTGCTGTGTTTCCCAAGAGCAACAGTTAACCTTCCCTAGAGCATAAGCCTTTTTAAGCCTTTGTTTGTGTCACATTTGTTTATTGGCTCATAGGCAAAGCAAATCACATCGATAATCTTAAAGTCACTAGGAGAAGTCATGACTGAAGGACATGAAACCAATAATGGAAAACTTTTGCTGCCACTTTTCTAATCTACCACAGTCCAACACTGGCCAAAAATTACCCACAGTTTTCCACATAAAAACATTTTCAATGCCATACTGCGACTTTCAAAAATCTCATGAAATCATGGTATCAACCTTGAAGTTCAGAATTTCATGAGCTTCAATGTATTCAAGAAGGTAACTCCTTGAATACACCTACTCTTCATCCTCAAATTTATGAACTATAATATTTTCTGGCTGTGACTCACCCAATATAAATGTTGAGAGGATATTTCCTGTAAGAGTCACGCTTATTCACATAAGAGCTGCTGCCCCTCAATGTTCTGAAATCCAACTGGGTATGTTGCAAAGTTTACCTATTCTGAGGAAAAATAATATGTCTTCATTAGGATTTTATTTTGCTCACTGGAAATGGCTTTTCTCGCCATTCGTTGAGCCTCATGGCTCTGCTTTCTTATTTAGTAACTCTTCTTCAAGACTTCCTCTAATCTTTCCAAAGAATTGGTTTATATTGTAGCTAAATAGTTTTTTCAGTGTGCTTTCTGCTTGTAGACATTTTGGGGCCCAAAGACTTTCTCAGTTTGAGTTAATTTGGACTCCTTTAGTCCAAGCTGTTGGCCCTTTTGCTACTTCAACTTTTAAGTCAAAGCTGCATGTTTCAACTTTTTGTTTTTTATAGTAGTCCTTCAGTTTTAGATGTCAAAGTTTTTAAATACATGTTCTGAAACTCTGTGATAAAACATTACAAAACTAACTGGTTTAAACATTAATCCAATCAAAAACCCTGAATTAGCAGTTTGGGTTAGGTTCAGCTGTATGGCTCTCCTGCTCACTTCAGCCAGACTCACTCATGTCTTTAATAAGTTATCCATCTGGCTTAGGTTTGGTTGGTCCAATGTAGCCACAACTGCTATAGCTTATCTAGTCTCTGCATATTATATTTTCCTCCAGCAGACTAACCCAGGATTTTTCATGCGGTGATGGATTTCCCTTTCTCAGGTTAGGTTTTCCAGAATTAAATTTACACATGGGTTGTAGGGTGCAAGTTATTTATTTGTTGCTAACACCTATTAAAAAGGAGCATAAATAAGAAAAACATATTTGGAAAGAGGGAGAAGGCAAACTTTGAAACAGTACCATCAAATCCTTGCGCAAGTCTATTAGAAGGTCTAAAGTAAGTAGACTATCCAAACGGCTTCACCTCCTGCCATGTGAATCTCTGCAGCTGAGGTAGACTCTGAAGGAGCTGCTTTAGATTGATTGCTAATTGCACTCCCTGACGTTACGCAGGAAGTCTTTCCTTGAAGACTGAGATGCTCCTCCAAGCCCACTGCATTTCCTAAAGCTAGCAACAAACAAGTCACAGGATCAAATTTGCTAATATTTCATTGCTCAAATGAAATCATGCAACAACAAAGGAGGTGGGCACAAAGAAGGGATACATTTGGAGCAATTTTTGCAAATTACCATATTGTGATTCTATAGCATAATTAATTTTCATGAGCATCTTACAGAAGTAAACAAATGCATATCACTATAATCTCATGTTGAAATTAATTTTGATCTCTGTTAAATATTTAAAAAGTAAAAAGTTAGAAACCTAGGTGTTTAAAAACTCTGAGAGTAAACCATAACAAATCAAGGAAATTGGCTATGTGTAACACTATTTTGATGAAGCAGAAGATTAACATATACTTTCTCACAAAATTTAGAGCACTTAGAATAGTAAGTCCCAATAACATATATTTTAGATGTCAAAATATTTTCCACTAGAGATTGCACTTTTTTTATTATGATGTTAAAACACTTTAGAGTTTAGTGTCACCTAAATGCTTTTTTCCTGGTAAGGATAACCATTTTCCATTTGGCTTCTATTTAATTTTCTTTTCCCGAGCAAGAGTGCTTCTAAATTCTTGACAGAAGGCTCAGGAAAACAGAAGCAGCTTATACTCTGTTCTGTTTATGGCAACTTTTGAAAGACATATTCATGAGTTGGCAGACACAGAGCACAAGGCAGCCTGGCATAGCTGATGATCATATCTTAGCAAATGATGAGAGCCTAAGGCATTAAGAATTTTGAGGCGTTAATAGTGGTTTTCCCAAAAAGCAGTTATATAAACTGGTATTTTGGCACAGTTAGCACATCTTGCTTATCCTTTCACAAATTGCTTCTAAAATTTCATTAAAAATACAAAATATTTTCAGTTACTTTCAGATATAAATATCAGGCTTCCATCTTATAAATAAAATGTATAAATAGATTGGATCGGTAACATTTTTATTACAATATAAATAATAAAATTGTATACTTTGAATTCTAGCTATAAAATTATTGTTAAATGGTTAATTTTGTTTTCTGAAATTATCAGCTGTTCAAATAACTATAATTTTGCTGGAGAAAATGTCCTATAAATATTATAAAGGAAAATTTAGCATTCCTAAATTCTATAGGAAATTGATCTCAAGTTTTGTACAACTTTATAGTACAATGACTACAGGCATTTCAGAGTGATTATGTATGTGAGTTTCACAGAAAATGAATCTTTTGCATGAGAAGTACCATAATAAGTCTAATTTTAAAACTGCTATTTGAGCATCAATCAGGGTAGGAAAACAGGTCAGGGAGTTTAAGTTACATATCTTATTTCAGTTATTTAACTCAAAAGCATTGTTAGACAGACCTAATATTCTTACAAATTGTCCCAAACATATTAACATATTCAAACACATTTATCCATCATGTTTTTGTTAATTCAATCTGGTTTTTCTTTTGTGTTTTTTGTTTTTGTTTTTGTGCTTTTTTCTATGACTCTGATATACAAACCGAAGATAAACTGATCAAGTCATCTCCAGAGTTCATTACGGTAGGTTGGATGACAGAATCAAGTTTCAAATTAATTTTTGTTGGTTGGGATAAAGGCAGGTTCAAAACAAAAAGACTGCTATGTACAAGATGTGAGATGCATGGCTTATAGTTACAGACATAAAATGAACATTTGATATGTTAAACATACTCTATGAATATTATTTTAAATGTAGAATATATTATAAAATAGAAACAGAAGGTTAATTTTTTCTTTGTCTCTGCTGCCCACTTAAATTGTTTCTGAATGTCCTTTCTTTCTTTAGTGCTAGATGAAATTGTAAGACGTTGCTCTAGGATTTCATGTAGGTGCTATGGTGGCCCCATACACAAACCTGACTCTCCCAATGGATGTGACAATAATATATGGGCAGAATGAATTGGGGAGGGTATTTGAGAACTTTGAAAAGTAAAGCAGCAGCTAGACCAGAGAAAATAACAAAACTCAAAATGCCACTGAATCTGCTTGAGTTTATATTTTATTTTCTTTTCTAACCCCCCTAGTCCCCCACCTGAACTTAGCTCAGTTGGAGACCTTAAATAGCAAAGCTTGGTACAGATAGAAAACTCCAGGAGATGCCTTCTACTTCTGGCTAAAGCAACAGGAAACTGAACTCCTAAAGCTCAGAGCAAATGGGAAATTTTTCCTGTAATTATCTTGTTTTTTCTGTCTTTTACTTTTTTTCTGTTCTCTAATGCCGCAAACATTCCACAGCATTGGCAGTGGGTGGGCAGAAGAAAGAGAAACAATACATTACTACAGGCTAACAATAATTGAAATAACTAGAGATTTCTCATCAGAAATCATGTAGTATAAGAAGGAACCAAAATGGAATAATTAAAATACTGAAAACAAAGTATTATCAGTGCTAAATTCTATAGACAGGGTAAATATCTTTCAGAAATAAAGGTGTACTAAAGGTATTTTCAGAGAACAAAAATTCATAAGACTAAGGGAATTCATAGCAGGGGCTATAAAATTATTGCTAGAGAATAAAGTACATTCTTAAGACAGAAGAAAAATAATACCAGAAGGAAACCTAGCACACAAACATATAAGAAAAAGTGAAAGAGTAACTGTAAAGGTAAATATTTAAGCAATATTTATTATGTATGTATTTATAACAGGATTTTCATAATACAGATGTAATATATAAGAAAACTATAGTATAAATTGGAAAGGGTAAGGGGAATTATATTGCAGTAAGGTTTCTACATTTAACATGTAGAACATTTGAAAAATATATATTCAAAATACTACATACATATATATGTATGTATCATATATAGGTACAATATGGCATTTTATAAGGTCCACCATGTTCATTTATTCAGTAACAGCAATAATTACATGATGCAAAACAGTGAATTACACATTGGAGTAGCACTACGTTTTATCAAAGAAGATAAAGTTGCCGAACTAAAATTCTAGGAGTTGATATAGTCATTAAGTAATTGATTATATGTAAATCATTTATTTATAGTTATATTGTTCCAAGATGCAACTATACAATTGCTTGACCTAGAAATCCTCATTCAATAAATAGAACCTATGGATAGATTTGCAGGTATATGATAATATATGCAGGACTAGCTTTTGCACCGTCATTGACTGCATCATTGTTTCTGGTAGCAAATAATGTTGAAGCAAGATGTTCATCTACAGAAGACAGATTAAATTATTGTTACATAACCATAAAACATCTATGTAGCTGAAATGATCAATACCAGATGTTTTTATATTGATATGAATTGATCACTAAGATATGCAGACATACAAGTAATAATGTAAAGGGATATATTAAAAATCAAAGTACTTAACATTATTAATAATATACCACCATTCGTGTTTAAGATGGAAAAGAGAGTATATATGTTGACTTGAATGTGCATAAAACAGTCTGAAAACTTTCTTCAAATGCTATGTGGTATAATCTGCATTTACATACAGAACTGATTATGATGGGAGGGGCACAATGATGGGAGATAGATTTTGCAATATATTATTTTTGTAAATTTTAAGTTTGGAAACATGAAATGTATTAATACAAAAAAAGCCACATAAGTAAAAATTTTAAAGATATAATTTTGAAAAAGAGTTGCAGAGTGCCTGGTGCTCATTTCCTTTTGTTGTTGTATATGTTTCTGTTTTATCAGTGGTGTGAAACATTGGAGAGTATACAGGTCAGTGCATCCTAATGAGAGGGGAGAGAAGACCACCCTGTCAGGGACCCTTCCAACTACTTCTTCCCTTACCTCATCCTAACAGATTATTTATAGTGAAAAACTGGTTACTGATATTGACACAAGTGTTTATACCCTTAAGTAAAGAACAATTGCAATAGATAGGCTCAGAGAAATCTTGAGAGTAAAATATGAATCACTTCCTAAAGATAAGCAATATAAATAACTGCTTCATAAATTACATACTCTGGAGGCCATTACATTACTTTTTATTGAACTCTATTCATGAACAACATAAGTACTAGAAATTGTTTCTCCTGTGGATAATTTAATACCTAATATCACTAAATTCAAAGATATTTAGCATAGCAACATGACTTAGTAGCCATATATATTTAGCAATTTTAAATGTCACCTCAGAAAACTGTGTCTTATATTTAAAGCCTGTGATTTCCTAAATGAATATCAGATTTTCTTTTTGAAATATTGTCAATCAATAGTTGATCAGATTTATTTCCAGAGTTGTTGAGAAAAACATATGATTAAATGTCTAGCTGTGAGTTGTTGAGGTTCTCAATCTGGGCAAGGAGCTGAGCTGAAAATAATATTCCAGTCTTTATTCACTTACTGCAACAGTGTGAACAAGAGGCTAAAAAGGAATGGCATAAATGTTCAATTTTTGTCCATGGAACTTCATTGAGGTACTATGGTAGTCAGATGACAGGTGGTGCAGATCCAGGTCATACTCTCACTGCTGAGGAGCCTTAAACAAAAGGCTTCTGCCATTTTGTGACCCTGAAGAGTCAGGATAAGAGAGACAAGGAGATGAAATATGACTGGAAAAGTCCTGAATCAGAAAAAAAAAAAAAAAAAGAAAGAAAAGAAAAAGAAAGAGTTTTACTCAAGCTTTTCCCCATCCATTCCCAAAAGTTCTAAACAGAAGCTTCTCTGAATGGAAGCTTCTGGACTAGGAGGAATACAGGAATACAGATTGGAATATGAATATGCTTGGTCAGGGAGGAAGGAATTTGAAAGCATAGCTTAGCTAAGTCCTAAACTCTATAGCCATCCAGAAAATACTACTGCATTGGCTATGCACCAAGTCTGATGTGGGAGGGCAGCAGTCTCCCCTGTGAGGCTTGCCAGGTATAACCTTGTAATTGCTTATAGTCTGTCCAGAAAAATTATACATTAAATTTTAGCCTGGAGCTAGACTCTATTATGTAAACACTTTTCTGATGGTGCCATAAAGCGTTATTTTTATTTAAGTTATTCAAATTATTAATGCAATTAAAAGCATGTGTTTACAACCAATATTTTCCTATACAGCCAAAATAACGATTCAATGAACTATTTAAATCTAAGAAAATTGTTGTTCTACATTACCCTTGCTTTAACTCTCTTGAACAGATAAAAACTAGAAAATTTTAAATAATAAGCAGAAAAAATGTTAATATGATAATATTACAAAATAGCTGCAGGAATCATAGTAATTATACTGTTTAAAATGCAGAGGAACTTTTTTTTTCATTAGGAACAGTGGGCACTGGTAGTTGACAATATGATTTGATATCCAAATGTCCTGGGAAACTTAAAGTTACTCCAACTACCAGTAGTTGTACATAGTGATGTTGCAATGAATATTTTAATGTTTTAAATATTTCTAATAGAATTTTCTTATGATTGATTTAACATTTACTGCATTAGAGGTTTCTGAATCTAGTTCAAAATCATATTTGGCCTTCTCATACAGTGGCAGATGCACTATTTGCATAAATAGAATGTTATATGTGGGCTTTTGTGTTTTTGGATGCTGCTGGATTTATGGCACTAAATAGTGTTTTAAGCAGATGGGAAAAAAAGTCTGCTGATGTAATAGATGTCAATGTAAAAAAGGATTAATTTAGTTCATTTTAAAATAGTAAATGTTTTTACAGTTACTCTCATATACTTTGGGACGTACTAATGCATTCTTTCATTCATGGATGTATAAATCTTATGTAGATAATTTGAGAAATAAATAAATAGCTTTAGTGAGAAAAATTCTTTAAAAACCCAGCATGTTTTACACCTTAAATATATTCAATAATTTTATAAATTTATGAGGTTTTTTTCTAATTCAATTTGAATAATGCATTTGAGCTCTTTGGTAACTACATATCAGTATTGGTTTAGGTGATAGATACTATTTTTCAACATTATTATTATATATTAATTTAATAATACATTTGAAGTTATAATTACAGGCTTAATAACTTTTTAGAATGTATGATACTCATGCATATTTTTTGCATGAAAACAACTTTAGAGGAAAGGAAGTTAGAAAATAAGGATTCTATTTAAAATATCATACTGACCAATTTATCTTGTGAATGTTTACACCATTTAATTACAATACATTAATTAGAGACATGCAGCATAGTGGAATAAGCATAGTTTTGAGTCAAGTATTCTTGAATTAAAATTTGTGCTCTATAGTAATTTATGGCTAGACAAAGGTTAATTAGCTCTGAGAGGTAGTTTTCTCAGAGGCATTAAAATGGATGATACAGCTACCTCACAATCTTGTTGAAATTTTATAATTATATATTCATGTATATGTATATATAGCATGCATTTATATGTAGTTATATCTACACATATACATATGTATGTAATTATATATGTATAATTGCATATATATTCACAAATACACATATACATAATATGTATAAGTAATCTAGAAATAATAGGATCTTTTCAGGAAGATGTGCATAGGTTATATGAAAACACTACATCATTTTATATTAGAGATTTAAGCATCAACAAATTTTGGTATCGGCAGGGGTCCTGGAACCAATCTCTCATTAATACTGAGGGATGATTGTATTCTCATGTATATGCTGCTTGCTGTGCCATGTATTAAAAAATTCCTTTTTTTCTGACCAAGAATTCTCATGTCTTTTTCTGTCATTCAAGACTGTTACAGACTGACTTGTTAGGATGAAAGTAGGATAAAATCTTAGGCTTTTCACAGATTTTCCTTGTGTATACATACCTTTTTTTCCTTTTTATAGCTAAATATTATTATGTCAAATGGGTACATCAAAAGTTTTTATCCATTCACCACTTGATGCAAATTCGATTATGAGTAAACACATATGACATACTTAAATGCTAATCTTTCTGTGAATACATATGCTTTCATTTCTCTTGGTTAAATGCCTAGGAGTAGAATTGCTGAGACAGGAAAACAGGCAATTACAAAAGTTCATTAAGAATTGTGCTTTATAAAAACTGAAATGCAGAGGAACGTGGAACAAAGTGGCCAAATAGAACTCTCCAGCAATTGCCTCCCCCTGCAAAAACACTGACTTAAACAACTACCCACTCAAGAAAGTACCTTCATAAGAACCAAAGATCAGGTGAGTGAATAGTATCTGGTTTTAACATCATGTCAAAGAAACAGACACTGAAAAGTGTTGCAAAGACAGTATTGAATTGCCAGCACTACTGCTTGCACTTGAGGAGACAAGAGTGTAAAGAGGTGCGAATATCTTCTCAGCCAGAATAGAGCACCAGGTACAGTTATGAGGCCAACCACCACTGCCACTTCAGGACCTAGTTTCTGGGCAATATTTCTTGACCCACCCTGGGCCAGAAGGGAACCCACTGCCTTGAAAAGAAGGATCCAGTCATGGCTGGGTTCATCACCTTCTGACTAAAGAGCTCTTGATCCTTGAATCTTAGTCGGACTGTACTCCCTATGGGCTTTAACAAGACCCAGTGCTGTGCAGGTTTAAGATATGACCTGACCACATTCCTATCAATGGTGGCTATGGAGAGAGACTCCTGATTGTGGAAAGGAGAGAGAAGAGTATAGAAGACTTTTTCTTGCAGTCTTGGTAGCAGTTCAACCACAGTGAGGTAGACACCAAGTGTGTTTCTGGGGTCCCTGATTCCAGGCCTTGGCTCCTGGATAGCATTTCTGGACCTGTCCTGGGCAAGTCAGGAAGCCCACTGCCCTGAAGTGAGAGAGTCAGGCCTGGAAACATTTACCAGAAGCTGATGGAAGAGGTGTGGGGCCTTGAGTGAACATCAGGAATAGCCAGGCAATACTTGCTGGAGGCCTGGGCAGGTGGTAATCCCCAAAGAGACTCCTTATGCTTGAGAAAAGGAGAAGCGTGGGAAGAACTTTGTATTGTAGCTTGATGCCAGCTGAGCCATAGCAGAATTAAGCAACATGGAGATTACTAAGGTTTTTAACTCCAGACTCTGGCTCTCAGATAGCATCTCTGGACCTTCCCTGAGCCAAGGGAGAGCTAAACACATTGAAGGGAAAAACAAAAGCCTGGCCAAATTCATCACTTGCTGATTGTATAGCCCTCAGGCCTTGAGTCAACAACAGCAGTAGCAAGGAAGTGGTCATCCAGGTCTTGGGCAAGACAGAGTTATGTGATGGCTTTGGCTCTAACCCAGCACCGTCTTAGTCATGGTAGCCATTGGTACTTATGTGACTCCTCCCCCAGAACCAGTTAGCTCAGCACAAGAAAATTCCATTCATTAGGGGGAAAGTAAGAAAAGCAAAGAAGAGTCCCTGCTTGCTAATTCTCAGTATCCTCCTGGATCTTACTCAAGAACACCAGGGTGGTACCTCCAAGAGTCTGCAAATTACAACATTACTGGGCTTGGGGTGTACCCTAATGCAGACATGGCTGCAGTGACCAAAAATTCAGATTACAATACCAAAGTTCCTTCAAATACCTGGAAAGCTTTCCCAAGAAGGACAGTTATAGCAAGCCCAGAATGCAAAGACTCCGATAAATACTTATCCCTTCCATGCTGAGACACCAGAAAATATCCACAACCATTGAGACTATCCAGAAAAACATAACTTCAATGAACTCAGTAAGGCAACAGGGAGCAACACTGGAGAGACAGAGATATGCAATTTTTCAGACAGATAATTCAAAGTAGTTGTTTTCAGGAAGCTCAAAGAAATAAAAAAATCACACAAATAATTTAGGCTCTTATTAGGTAATTTAACAAAAAGATTGAAATTATTACAGATAATCTGTCAGAAATTCTGGAGTGTAAGAATGTAATTTACATACTGAGGAATGCATCAATTCTCTTACCAGCAGAATAAATAGTAAAAATGAAGACAGGCTATTTGAAAATACATTCAGAAGAAACAAAAGATCAAATAATTTAAAAAGAAGGAGGCAGGCCTATACAATCTAGAAAACAGTCTTGAAAGGGCAAATTTAAATTGTATTGGCCTTAAAGAGGACATAGCTAGAGATTGAGACATAAAGCTTATTCAAAGGGATAATAACAGAGAGCTTTCCAAATCTAGAGAAGGACATCAATATCCAAGCACAGGAAAGTAATAGAAAAACAAGAAGATTTAACCCAAATAAGACTATACCAGCTATTTAATAAACTCCTAGTGGTCAAGAATACAAGAAGAATCCTAAAGATAGCAAGCAAAAAAAAAACAAAAACAAAAACAAACAAACAAACAAAAACACATAACATATAAAAGAGCCCCAATACACCTGGCAGCAGACTTCTTGGTAGAAACTTTATAGGCCATTGGAGAGTGAAATGACATATTTAAAATCCTGAAGTCCTGAAACAAAGGATTTTATCCTAGAGTAGTAAGTCTGATGAAAATATGCTTCAAACATGATGGAAAAAAAAACACATTCCTAGACAAACAAAAGCTGAGGGCTTTCATCAACACCAGATATATCCTACAAGAAATGCTGAAGGAGTTTCTTCACCTGAAAGAAAAATATATTAATGAACAATAAGAAATCATCTGAAGGTACACAGGTAAGTTACACAGAAAAACAGAATATTATAATACTGTAATTTTAGTGTGTAAACTACTCATGTCTTGAGTAGAAAGACTAAAAGACAACCTATCAAAAATATTAACAAAAACACCTTTCAGGACATATGTAGTGTAATAAATATAAATAGAAACAACAAAAAGTTAAAAAGAGGGAGCATGAAGTAAGTGTCAAGTTTGCATTAGCTTTCTCTTTTCTTGTTTATTCATTTTTGCAATCAGAGTTAAGTTGTCATCAGTTTAAATTAATGGGTTACAGGATGTTATCTGCAAGCTTTATGGTAAGTTCAAATTTTAAAAACCTACCACAGATAAACACAAAAATAAAAGCAAGAAATAAAAACATACCACCAGAGAATATCACCTTCCCAAAAGGCAAGGAAAGAAGGAAGGGAGGGAGAGAGGGCGGGAGGGAGGAGGAGAAGATCACAAAACAACTAGAAAGCAAAACAACAAAATGATATTTAATAAGTACTTACTTATCAATAGTAATAATGAATGTAAATGAAGTAAACTCTTCAGCACAAGACATAGCATGGTTGAATAAATGAAAAATAAGACCTGACAATATCTTGTTTACAAGAAACACACTTCACATACAAGGACACACATAGACTGACAATAACAGGTCAGAAAATGATATTCTTGCAAACAGAAATCAGAAGAGCAGGAGTAGGTACACTTATATTAGAGAAAATGTATTTTAAAACAACAACTATTAAAAGAGACAAAGAAGGTCCTTACAGAATGACAAAGGGGTCAAGTTAGCAAGACACTATAACAATTGTAAATATATGGGCACCCTACACTGGAGCACTTAGATACAGAAAAGAAAACATTATTAGAGCGAGAGAGAGAGATCCTAATACAATAACAGCCATATCAAAACATCTCATGTACCAGAAAAATATATATACCTATTATGTACACCTAAAAATTTATTAATATAAAAATGGAAATAGAGTTAGTTAATGCCTCCTGGAGAAATATGACAGACATGAAGCCAAAAAAATAGAAAGAAAAATAAGGGAATGACAAGGTGTGAGCAGGGAGGGATGAACTGTTTGTAATAGCAAAGACCTGAACCATTGCTACCATTGATAATAAACTGGACAAGGAAAATGTGGCATATATACACAATGGAATACTATACAGCCATAAAAAACAATGAGTACGTGTCCTTTATAGGGACATGGATGAATCTGGAAACCATAATTCTCAGCAAACTGACACAAGAATAGAAAATCAAACACTGCATGTTCTCACTCATATGTGGGTGTTGAACAATGAGAACACATGGATACAAGGAGGGGAGCATCACACACTGGGGTCTGTTGGGAGAAACTAGGGGAGGGATAGTGGGGGATAGGGAGGTTGGGGAGGGATAACATGGAGAGAAATGCCAGATATAGGTTATGAGATATATAAAGATGTTTAAATAAAAAGAGAGTCACTCTATGAGATAAATCACAGGTAATAAAGTAAAACAGTTTTAAAAAATTAAAGTTAATTTGCCTTTACTAAAACCAAGATAATACAAAGATGATAAAACAGGGATGTATGAATGTAAAAGGAGTGGAGAGTAAAATAAATATTCATTAATTGAATTTGGTTTTAACATTCTTTCCGGCCTACCTCCAATCACTCATAGTTTCCTTTCAAAATAATAGAATAAAAATGGCTTGAAACATCTATTTTGTTCTTATTAAATTTATCTAAAGTTGTTACTAATATTTATTTGTAAACAACATGACTCCTTCTTTATTAGAAATTTCCTATTATACTATTTGCGATCTTAGGAAAGATAGAATTATATCTAGAGAAAAACACAATTTTTTAAATTAAAATTTTTCATGTGGTTGTAATTACTCATGATGAAGTCATGTAATATGTATTCCAAATTACAATCTGCATTATATTATAAAGCTTGAATTTGATATCAAAAGTATTTTGGTATTTTGGAAACATAGGCAACTCATTAAAAAACAAAGTTATCTTGGTTTGGCTATTGTGAACAGTGGTACAGTAAGCAGGAATTTTTTAAAGATTTGCAAATAATCTATACAGCAAACCTAAGGACATGCTATTTACCTGTATAACAAACCTATACATATATCTGTGAACCTAAAATAAAAGTCAAAAAATAAAAATTAAAAAAAAATTTTCCTTTGGTGCAAAAAATAAAAAATAAAACCTTTGCAAGTGGTGCATGCTTACAGTAATGGATACCATATTTACTCAAATATAATTATTGTATGCCAGTATCAAAACATCTCATGTACCCCATACTTACATGTACCTACTATGTGCCTATTAAAATTAAAAATGTAAAAATTTAAAATTATCTTGATGTTAATTAAAATATGCTATTATTTTTTAATTTACATAACACATTTAATAAATTAATTGCTTTATGCTCCAGGTCTCCCTGAAAAAAATTATGTATTAAGTTTATGATTTTTTTCAAGTAATAGTATAAGCAGATATAATAAAAATAAGAGGCTTAGTTTTTTAAAATTTTTTTATTTAGCCTTATGGTTGCAATCTATTTGCTCACTACAATTTTCCTATCACAAGAAATATTTAAAAGTTTTAGAAATGCTTTGGAATACAGAGAATATAGTATTAGTCTCAATTTCTATATAATAAAAAAAAATAGAAATAGCTCCAATTCCTATATAAGAAATTTCTACATAAATTTTGAAGTGTGAAATTGTACAGCAGATAAAGGACATAGGCAGATGAAGTTTGATGACACGTAAGAGTAAACCATATATTTATTTAAAGAGTGGTAGCAACTCAGTCTTTGCAGAAATTGGCAGTTTAGTCATCTGTAAGTGAACCATTTTCCCACCACATATAATGCCAAATAGTGGTTAATAGCTCTCTCAAAGTCGACAAAATTTAATGTGGGAAAAATTTCAGAAAAGAATGACATGCTGCCAAAATAATTTTCTTAAATTCCTCCATTTATCTTTCACATTTAGAAGTTGCTCTTTAAATTTATGTTTTTTATATCTTAAAATTAGTTAAAATTACTTGTCATGCAATGTTTATGACATAAAATATTGTAATATGAATATTAAATTCTATATATATCTTATGCTAGAAGATTATGGATCAAGTGCCCCAATTTTATTACTAATGTTCTGCAATTGGCCAATAACATGAATGAAATGCAGACAAAAATTTATCTATTTGTAGATCTGGTCAAAAAACAAAAGTAGCATGTATATATATATATATATATATATATATATATATACACAAAATAAGCAAAATATGTACAGCAGACCTAATTGTAACCACCATACTTTGAAAAGATAAGCCCACCTAATTGTGCATCATTAGTGGCATGGAATTTGCAATCAAGAAGGTTTGGGAAGAGAAGTGGAATGTGAATGGAGATTTGGGAAAGTGAATGTGATACTGTTTGAACTCTTAGCATCTCTTGGAATTCAGTCGGCTTTGATTCCTTTTTTTTTTTTTTTTTTTTTAAGGAATGGAATGGCAACCTATCATCATAATACAGCTATTAATTTATGACACTTTTTTCTCCCGCAGGTACATATATGATAAAGTGGTTTTTCTCTTTCTTTATTTTCTAATAATCATAAAAGATAAACTTCCCTAGCTTTAGGGGAAATAATTCTTTGCTTCTCCAATCCTTTACCCACTCATTTCGAGGAGGGCAGATATACATAGGAGATGAAATATAGCAAATACTAGAAATAGGAGAACGCAAGTAAAGCAAAAAATACTTCCTGATCTTGTCTTTTTCCTAATTTTTTCGGTGGTAACATATGCTTGTTTACAAAATACCTAATTCGATTTCTATTTATTTTTCTTTCTTTCTTTTTTTTTTTTTTTTAAACGGAGATTTTCGCTCTTGTTGCCCAGGATGGGGTGCAACAGCTTCACCTCGGCTAACTGCAACCTCCGCCTGTGGAGTTCGAGCCATTCTTCTGCCCCAGCCTCCAGAGTAGCTGACACCCGCCACCACGCCCAGCTAATTTTTTGGTATTTTTAGTAGAGGTGGGGTTCCACCATGTTGGCCAGGCTGGTCTCAAAATCCTGACCTCAGGTGACCCCCTCGCTTTGGCCTCCCAAAGTGCTGGGATTACAGGCATGAGCTACCTGACGTGGTCCCTATGTCTTATTTTTAAAGGATTTCAACTTTAATTTTAGGTTCAGTGAGTACATGTGCAGATCTGTTACCCGAGTATATTGTGTTATTCTGAGGTTTGGAGTGTGATTGATCCCATTACCCAAGTACTGAGCATAGGGCCCAATAGTTAATTTTTCAAACCTTGTCCCCATGTTTCCCTCTTCGTTCTGCTAAAAGATATCGTGGATGGCACAAACAAATGGAAAAACATTCCACTCTCATGGATTGCAAGAATCAACACATGAAATGGCTGAACTGCCCAAAGTAGGCCCCAGTTTCTATGGGTGCTATCTTTATGTGCTGACTAACCAATGTTTACCTCTCTTATAAGTGAGAATAGGTGGGAGTAGTGAGAATAGGCGGGGGTACTTGGTGTTCTGTTTCTGTGTTAAGTCACTTAGGAAATTAACTTCACTTCTGTCCAGGTTGCTGCAAAGGACATGATTTTGATCTCCTTATGGCTGTGTAGTATTCCATGGTGTACATGAGCCACATTTCCTTTACGCCATCCACTGTTGATGGGCACCTATGTAGATTCTATGTCTTTGCTATTCTGAATAGTGCTGTGATGAACATGAGAGTGGTGTCCTTCTGGTAGAATTACCATTTTTTCTTTAGGATATATAACCAGTAATGACCGATTGGCTTACAACAGTGATATAATCCTGGAATTTTCTTCTGTTTTGTAATTTTGACTTGGAGTGCTGATATCCCACATGTCATTATTTCAACTGGTCCTAAATGAAAGAAACTGAACATAATTAATAAAGCCATTCTCAAATATGAGCAATTATATATTATCCAACACCTAAGCATCTATATTCAACTTGGCAATAGACAAACACATTTTCTTCCCCTTGCACATAGTTTATTTAGATTTTGATGAATCGTTTTTAAAGAAGGTAATTAAACTCTGTTAATATATACTCTAAATGTCAATCTAAACATAATTTTTCTCTGTATGTAATACAGTATGTTGATTATGAAATCATACCTTCTTTCTGATTCATTTGTCACCATTAAAATAAAATTATTTCGGTTGACAACAACTAAATGGGTAAGCACAACACTCAATTATTTTAAAGCTGTCCCAAATTGAGTCAAATATTGTGAATATGAATTAGAAAATCCTGTTATGAACTTTATATGAGAAAGAGTATTTGAAGTTCAGCACTTATAAACTGTTTAAAGAGGCAGAATACATTTTTAATCTAACACAAATTTGTATGTTGATTACAATTTACAGGAGGTAATTAAATTACCACTGGGTCTGATGTTAAACTTAGCTGAAGCTAACTGATTTTAAAGCAAAAGTATATATATGAATTCATATATATATGAACTCATAATCAATATACTGTATTATATATACTTTCATATATATGCATATATGTATATATAGCATACATATACATTTATATATTATATATAATATTAAATAAATTAGCTACCTAACCAAAAATCTAACAGACCTGAATTCAGAATTCTATAATAGGTAACTAGTTTTCAAAATTATAGCTTTCCTCAATCTTTTTTTATAGTATGCTGTTATCAAGTTCAAAAAAGAGCTTTTATCTATCTTTTTCTATAAATTGATATAGAAGCAAGAATTTAATCTAATCACTAAATCATGTGACGGTTGCATCAGGGAACAGCCAGTTAAAAATAATCTTCAAAATTTTAGGAAATCAGTTATTCAAAGATGAAATAAAAATATTAAATACTTATAAATTTCACAGGTATTTAAAATTTTTATTTTATTGCATAGATAGATAATGTGGCTAATATCACAAGTCAGTTATAGATATAATTCTCTAGTATTTCTGGAGAGATATGGTTTATAGCTTGCTTACATAGTGAGCCAACTCTCCTCTGATAGGTCTTATTGACTTAATGTCAGGACTTACATTTTTGTAGAGGGAAGATAACACAAGGGCATCAAATGATTCCAGACTAGGATCTCCCTCAATTAATTCCAGTATGTCTTCCTAAGGAATCAGCATGATAGTCCTATTGAGCAGAGAAGCAATCTCATATTATAATGGCAGCCACAACAAGAACAGAATCCTACACTCCATTAGTGTAGATCTGTGCAGTGCACTGTGCTTTATTGCCTGTATTTTATCTGCTGGTACCATTGGTTAAAAAGTACTCATTGTATGCAAAAAATCATCGCCTACATTAATGAAAAAGTATAAGATAATCATTTTGAATTAATGTACATGCCTGAAAAACTATAAATTTTCTCAGTAATTTTACTGCAGCTCTTAGTGTGTTCCTAAATGGTTATGCATATGTGTTTGCATTTGCTTATGGATTATCATACTCCCCCAAAGCTCTGATGTCATTTTTGGGTGTGTCTGGTTTGTGAAAATAGTTGAAATGTAATAGAAATTAATTAACAATAATTTTATAGACCTACATTTCCCCTTAGAAACTATGTTAAAAATATTAAATTTCAAAGAAAGATAAAAGATATTTATTTTAGCCTTTGATAAATGTAATGGATATTTTAAGTATAGAATATTTAGAATATTTAAATATTTTGAATATTTTAATTGTAATTTAAATATTTAGAATATTTAAATATTTTGAATATTTTAATTGTGATTAAAATTTTTAGAATATTTTAATTGTAATTTGAGCTTAGCAGAATAAATCTAGTATTAACAACTTATTTTTTTCATAATAATTTCGAATAATTTTACTTAAAATTTTCAGATAGATAAATTTAGAGACAAAATGGTTGATTAATGACTGAGGAAGGGGTGTGGAATAAAGGTTAATTTAAGAGAATAAGAATATTCAAAAATTATATTGTAAATATACCAAAAAATAAAGTTGTATAGTTTTAAATGGATATATGTTACAGCATATAAATTCTAAGTCAAGAAAGATATGCATGTGTATATAATTTTATGTTGAATTTCAGACACTAGTAGTGTAATCTTGGGTTATTACTCCAATGCATAGGTTGCTTCTCTTTTTTTCTTGTAAGAGTTTTGTGTGTAGTTCTTCAGATGACTCTCACAGATACACATCAGTTTCCCCTTATTATACCTCAAGTTTCCGCTCTGCTGACATTCCTTTTTGTCTCTTATTCCATTTTCTTTATTAATTAATTATATATGTTTATTTTTATATTGATACATAAAATGCTTTAAACATATCCTCATAAACTGAAAATACTATTTTATTTTATAAATATTTCTGTATAGATTAGATAATTTACTTACTGATTTTCATTTGTTATTTCTCTAAAATTATATTCTGATTCTAATAGTGCCTAAAATCACAAATTAAAATATATTTTTATGAAAAAAATGTAGACATTACTGCCATCACTTCATGTTATCCTGAAAAATTTTAGTGTAACTTAGTAGCATAAAGTATATTGTTTTATAATTTTACAGTTAACATTTGAAAATTAAAGCTTATAATTTTTCATATCTGCTTTTTCATTAGGTTGTCCAAATTTATATAAACTAAGTTTTCTCAACAGCAGCATGTGTACTAGGCAATTCTTTTTGTGGGGCTGTACAGTACACCCCAAGATGTTAGCTGCTTCCATGGTCCCAACTCACTGATGCCAGTAGCACTCCATATTTGTGGCAACCAAGTGTTTCCCAACATTGCCAAATGACTCCTAGGCAGGTGAGGAAAAAAAGTGACCAAGAGTTGAAAATTGCTGAATAAATCAACATAGATTCCAGCAGCCTCTTTTTCCACTTCTGATTGCTGCCTCCAAGAACTCTTTCAAGATGCTGTTTCTCCTGCTTATCGATTACATATTTATATAAGGCAGGAATTTTGTCTCTCACTTTTTCTATTTAATGCCTATGTTGGGTAGTCTATAAACATGGTTTCAACAATATTGGGGACATTTCAATTAAAATATATAGTCAGTCTAAAATCAGTAAGTTGATATATCTATAATGTTTTCAATGTAAAGAAATTACTATTTTTTAATTCAGTGGACAACTGGGTTGACATTGTAAGCCAACATTGTGCCTCCACCCTGTTTCTTCTCCATTAAGCACTCTTTAGCTAATAATAGTCTTATTTTGCCAGTTATTCAAAGACAGTAATTAATTGTATACATTTCAGCTTGGCTAATAGAGAGGACATAATAATCATTCAGGACTTACATAAACTGATTAACTCTGAAAAATCACCCACTATAGCTGTGGAGCTAGCTAAAATATAATAATAAAGTTCACCTACTTATAAAAATTAAAACATTGAAAACCACTGCAGGATTAAATCAACAAAATGTTCAATGCAAAATAATTTAATTCATGTCTTATGTACCTCAAGTGTGATACTTTCACTAATACTGCTTTAAAAAAAAAGAAATCAGTATTCCTGTGAGATCAATGTCAGTGACATGTTTTGTTTGCTAGTTAACCTTCATTTTTCCTACAGTGTTGAAGTTTAATACCTATAATATTACCTCGATCTCTGTCCATCCACTGGTAAATCAAATGGCAATAAAATAAATTTAATGATGTTGTCAAGTATTCTCATCAGGAAGCTGTTTGTTTCCTTAAGGTATAATTTCCTGCAATCAAACAAAATGTAAGTAATATAATTTCTTTTGTGAAATTAAAATTAAAAATGATAAATATTATGAAATATTTGATGCACTCGCATATGTAGTATGACCAAAATTAAAAGAGAGTTTTATGATTTACTCTATGGCTTCCAAACATAGGATGCAAGTGGCCAATTCTCACAGTAGGTCATTTAATCGAACAATTTGAAATTATTAAACTAAAACTCCTGAAAAGACAATGAAGTGTATTCTAAATATTACCTGCACCCTCCCCACTACACAAAAATAAGAAACCATAGTTTGTGTTTAAACTTTGACATGACTGGATAAGAAATTTGTCTCTTCATTTAAATATTGAAGTTTAATGCTTAGTGTAGGACAGGATTTTATTATCCTCATCCTCCTCTGTCAGGTCCTATGACTCTATCACCCTCACTCCTAAGAGTTACATCATCTCTTACCTTTGGAAAAACCAAGAAAATATGTGTTATGATTTGCACGTTATGCACAAGGTATCTCAGAGAGATTATGCTATTACATTTTTCTCAAATGGAACAAACAGCAGAACTCACATAAGTTTTGCAAGAAAAGCAAGTTTTGACCAAGCAAGGTTTCCTTGCGGCAGCAGAAGGGAGAGAGAAGAACACTTTTTTACAGCCACAATTGTTTAAGAAAAAGGAGAAAAGAAAATAGGCCAGGCAAATAGCTTATACAACAGTAAGAAGCATGGTTATTGAGCTCTGGGTAGCTTTAATTAGTTGCATTAGGGATGGATATACAGGAGGGAGAGAATGCACTCCAAAAGTTTTTACAGAATTGCCCAATACAATGGAGTCCAAAGGAATCATATCAGATCTTCAGAAGAGATAGGACTGGGTACTCAAGTCCACTACCTTGAGAATGTCCCAGACCATGAGTGAATTTGTTTACTTTTCCTCAGGACATTTTTAACACAAGGGCAGCCACTGGCCACAAAGATGAATTACCAGAAATTACATGTGCTCTTATCTCACACCTAGACTTCTCAGAGAATATGTTATCAAGACCTTTTCAAAAGGTTCCATGGACACTAGGTAATAGAGGTAAAAAGGTAAATATTATTATCTAAGATACAAATAATATGATTGGGTCTGAATAAAATATCCACACAGAAGCTAACATTTATCTAAAAATATAAGGCTCATTCTTTTAGAAATCTTTTAAAAATGTTGTAATCTATATCCAATTCTGGCTTGGTTGAATTGGATTTTATAACAGTGACCCACATGGTGGCCTACGGTATAATCAGCATTGCCATGGTTCTCAGTATCTTGGAGACGCATGTTGCACAGCATACATGTGAACCAGAATAGAGGTATAAAAGCATTTGTTTCATGAGACACAATCTCTCTGCCATACTTAGACTTAGCTAACTGACAGCATCTGACTACAAAGAAGTAGCCTATAATTATCTCCTCTTTCCTGTCTGTCACACAGATGAAATGTGCTTTTTATTTGTTATACCCAAGTTTAGAATAAATCCAATAAGTGTATTGTATATGAACAATTAAACGAAGGCCAGTGGCTGGAGTGTAGCAAAGAACCACGAGGCAGGCCAAACCTGATTAGGACACATTGACCCTGGTAAGGAATTGGAATGGTTTTTTACTTCCAGCAAGGATTTTTAGTTAAGATATGATACTTTTACTGGGCTTTTGAATATTAACACCTAACGATTTTCTTCAGAAAAGTGCAAACTAGAGAAACATCACAAGAATTGTTTTTACAGATTCTTAAAGTACTATTTTTAAATAAAAATACTTTTATTATAGTCATCAACTTTGTGCTGAAAGTATAACATAGTATTGGGAGAGAAAGGTTTTTCCTTGACATTGTCAAATCAAAATAATGACTCTTGTTATAAAAAGGAGGTTGTTGTAAAACTTCAGAGAGAAAATCGCAATTTTATATGATTTGTATAACATTCTGAAAGTTGAAACATCTTAAAAACATCATGTAATGTATCATAAATCCACCAGCAAGCTGTAAAATTAGTCATAATGAACTCACAATAAGGAAATTTGTTCCCTCCTTAACATCCAAACTGGCAAAGCTTGCATACTTGGCTTAGGACACAAATTTTGTGCCAACAATGATTTTCTGTTACCTGTGAGTAAGAATGAATCTCCGCTATAATTCAACCAAAGAAAGCATGCCATATTAAAATCCAGCAGAAAATACTGAATATGTTGTTTCATCTACATCTATTACTACATATATTTATAGATCCTCTATGATTTTAGAAAGAACCTATTGTGTATAATGTAGTGTATAAAATCACTAAAACAGGTAGATATAATATATATTTGGGATATAATCATCTATTTATCTAGCTAACTAGTTATCTAAACTGACCTGTGACTTTCCAAGACTAAAAACAAACTTCACTAACAATGTATAGGGTTAATCCATAATTTATTACTAGGACCTGTGATTGATACTCATCTTAAAAAATGTATTCTTTCCACAGATGCATGATTCATAAGGCATCTTAATATAGCCAGTCATATGGTTGAAAATTTCTTTACATTATTAAATTAAAAAGTGGTACATATTGTACATTCATTATGCTATAGATCAGTGCCAGAATTACAGAATATATGTCAATTAGCTGAGTTGATTAAATTCTGGTTTTAGTCCAGTTGAGGAGTAGATAAAAAATGTCCATAAACCTTTGAATAAATGAGCATGTAATAGCAACATCACTCATAATACTTTTAAGGCTTATAAAAATAAAAAATAAACACTGACTATGTTGTATCAGGAGAAAGGAGGCTATATACTCATATATTTGTGTATATATAAGGACCTCTTAACTCTTCATTGTCTTGAGGGTGAATCTTTAGCACACATGTACATTTTATATCTATCTATTGACACACAAAATCAATATATATTTATGAAAATATATTTGTGTATATATCTCTACTATAAGTTTGCAAGCGTAAGTGTCATAATCTATAAACATTACCAAGCTACCACCACTCCTCATGCCACAAACTAAGAGCATAATTAATAGAGGAAATGGAAGAAAAATCTTATATATATGTATATATATATATATATATATATATATAACCATGGTCTCCAAATTCTGGGAAGATAATTTATACCGAGAAATTAGAAACTGAGCCTCTATTTGCAATGGTGGAAAGAAACTAATTAAGATTAAATATGTGGTTTATAGCTGTATCAAGAATCTCCTGGTATAAAACAAATATATGGTATGCATTCGGCCAGTATGTTTTTTACATTAGACTAGACACTGCAGGCATAGATACAATTAAGATACAGGTGTTGCCCTCAAGACACGTATCTTCAATAAAGAAGTTTTAAAATAGTGCAATTTGCTAGAGTAGTTGTGTACCTTTCTATTTTCTTCTGAAAATAAAACCTGTTAGTGAGAGTACAAATTAGTGCAAACATTGTGGAAGACATTGTAGTGATTCCTCAAGGACCTAGAAATAGAAATGCCATTTGACCTAGCAATCCCATTACTGGGTACATACACAAAGAATTATAAAGACACATGCACATGTATGTTCATTGCAGCACTGTTTACAATAGCAAAGACCTGGAACCAACCCAAATGTCCATCAACGACAGACTGAATAAAGAAAATGTGGCACATATACACCATGGATTACTATGCAGCTATAAAAAACGATGACTGTGTCCTTCACAGGGACATGGATGAATCTGCAAACCATCATTCTCAGCAAACTGACACAAAAACAGAAAACCAAACACAGCATGTTCTCACTCATAGGCGGGTGTTGAACAACTAGAACACGTGGACACAGGGAGGGGAGCATCACACACTGCAGTCAGTTAGGGGGCACTAGTGGAGGGACAGCAGGGAGTGGGGAGGGATAAAATGGGGAGATATACCAGATATTGGTGATGTGGGGATGAAGGCAGCAAACCACCTTGACATGTATATACCTATGCAACAATCCTGCATGTTCTGCACATGACCCTAGGGCCTAAAGTTAAAAAAAAAAAAAAAAAAAAAAAAAAAAAAAAAAAAAAGCAAGGCAGAAAATAAAATATCCTGGGAGTTTTCAAGGGAAAACACTCCTTTCACTATTTTCACATATTCCATTTGAGTAAGATGGACATGGTCTTTCATATTCCTGGACACAACTTTCATTTACTTAATGCAATAAAATGTATTGAATACACTTAACCATGGAAAGTGACTGAAAGAAATGTGTGTGAACTAAGTTAATCTAATTTAGGTGAAGCTAAAAATATTTGATTGTAATCGAAGGTACTGATTCTATCTCCCCTTCCAAGCATGATATTTTAGGCTGGGAAATTTAAGCCGCCATGGCTATGACAATAGGATTGTGTCTGTTGAGACATCAGAGAGATGCCAGCTCTAAGGATGCAAATGATGACTTTGGTGTTATAAAGTTAGTTCTACTTTTGTGTTCCTCATAATGACATTGAACTTCCCCAACAATATTCAGTTCTTGAACAGATGAATTTATTTTATAAACGAACAGATTGGATTCTAGCCAGCAAGTTCAAAAATTACTGAATGATAATAAATAAAATGTTATCAGCTGGTAGACAGCCGAGTTTTGACATGCATAAAACAGGTAATTGAGTGGCCACAAAATTAGTAAAGGGAGTGGGGACTAGGATCAGTGAGCAAACAGACAAATATATGCTAGTGTATAATAATATGAAAATTTAAATGGCGGAAAGCTCCATTTAAAAGGCAATGTAAAGCCAGGCACAGTGACTCACTCCTGTAATCCCAGTAGTTTGGAAAACTGATGCGGGCAGATCACAAGGTCAAGAGTTCCAGACCAGCCTGACCAACATGGTGAAATTCCATCTCTATTAAAAATACAAAAATTAGCCGGGCATGGTGGCAGGTGCCTGTATTCTCAGATTCTCAGCAGGCTGAGGCAGGACAACCGAGATGGTGTCACTTCACTCCAGCCTGAGCAACAGAGCGAGACACTGTCTCAAAGAAAAAAAAGGCAATGTAGGGTAATAATTTTTAGATTCTAAAAAAATATTATAACAGGTAAATATAACCCAAATAGTGATGAGATTCATAAAAAATAGAAATCCTACCAATGATGCAATAACTATAACAGATATAAGGAATAATAGAAGATAGAAAATAAGAAATAGCCCATGCACAAGAAGATGTACTAAAGAGTGAAAGCCAAGTGCACTATTGAAAGATACTGTACAGTATTATTAGTGTTAGAAGAGAAGTACAAAAATATTGTAGAAATTCAAATTTGAAAACAAGAATGTGGACAACAAGAGATAAGTAACATTTCAAAACTCTAATCAGAATATACAGACATTTAATGCTTGTGTTTACCCAAAGTCCATGGTACACAGAGGAGTAAGATGGAAAATTTTTAAAAAATTATTTGCAGCTATGTTTTGAGGTTACCAGCTGAGATGTTTATATAAAGGCAACATTAGTTTTTTGGTTTTGTTTTTGTTTTTTAGCAAAGGAGGAGTATGATGAGCATAAATTCTTAAGAAAGTTTAAATATGAGATTTTTTAGGTGCTTGCACAAATTCTGAGATATGCTCATATGGTTATCTGAAGCAACAACTCTGGGGACATATGGTGTGTGTGTTTGCATGCACATACCCATGCATATGTGTTCATTTGTGAGAGCCATTACCTTTCAGAAGGATGAGATTTTGCATATGGGTAAAGTACATAAAACAAAAGATAATAGCAAAGTGATGTTGCAGAGAAAACCAACCTTGAAGAGGTATATAGGAAACAAAAGACACTATAAAATGAGAAATACCAAAATCTCAGGAGAAAATAGAAGACTGTGATGCTTCCAGCAAGAAATTTTGCCAACATTTTTTTTTATTTTAGAAGGGATAATTAATGAGTTTACAAAAACGGATGTAAATATAATTGTCAATATACTAGGTTATGAACTACCTAAATAAAAACTAAAAGCCTATTCCTACAATTCTATAAGAAAGTACATAAAAACTCTAGTGATTATGTAGCATATGTTACTATGTACTAAGATAATAGAGGTAATCTATTCACTTGCAGAATCTCCTCTGCTAGGACGCTAGGAAAGTAAAACAAAAATATCAATGATTCTAAGATTTATTCTATCAATGTTATGCTTGATGCAAAATATGACATGAATATTTTATAATATTTGAAGCAAGTAGTCTGTACTCTGATTATGAGTTCAAGTGGAACGCTTGTCACTGTCTGAGCAGATTTGGTAAAGAAGTTAGTTGCGTCTCAAATAAGGAAAACATATATATATGTTGTATTTGGAAGCATATAACTTTCCCAGTTTCACAGGCTCAGAGTTGAATAATATATATATATTCTTTTTACATAAATTTGAGGTCTTATGACTACTTGTTGTAAATGAATGAACAAATTCTATAAAATTAACTTTAAAAAGATAAAAAGCATTAGTATTTACTTTGAACTTGAATGATTAACTGCCATTCCAGAAAAATTTTGACCTGATAGTTTTAAGTAAAATTTTATTCTCCTAAAATCAGGAAATTTTGTTATACCAACATATATTTCTGAATACTTCATTTAGTTTATATTATTAGAAAATGTTTCTGTAAAGTAGAGCTGTCCCCCCCAAAATTGTTGTTATTTATTTTCTGACCAATGAAGACTGTTAATTAGAAGGAAATATTTAATCTTTGTATGCTTTTGGAAACCACTGAAACAATTACTAGAACATAATTAATCTTAAGTGTTATAGTTTCTGAATATATTTTCAAATATATAGAGTGTGATTAATTGATCTCATTTAAAACACGTTTTTAAAATTACTATTGTTTGTCTCATTTAAACAAGAAAATTTCTCTTACTAATTTTTCCAATAGCTTCTCTGTTACTAATTTCTCAATGACATTAGTGGAACTGACCTTCAGAGAATGGCATTCAGAAAATATTAATGAGAAAGAACTTCCTTACACTTCCATTAATATTTGGTGAATATTGATAAGATTACATAATGGGTAATCAGATAATTTTGAAGAGGAAATTAAGAAAGCAATTACAGTAAATAAATGAATTGTTAAAATAATACAGTAGATGGGAATGGGAATTATTATTTCATGGTTACAGAGTTTCTGCTTTTGGTGATGAAAAAGTTTTAGAAATGAAGGTAACGGTTGTAGGTCACTGTGAATGTAATTAATAACACTGAGTTGTATATTTACAGATGATTAAAATGGCAAAAGTTATGTTGTACATATTTTGCCACAATAGAAAATTATTTACAAATATAATGCAGCAAGAACAAAGCATTGGAAATGGGAAATGTTTTTATAATTTGAAAATTGACTATTAAAGAACAGGAATACAATGTAGCCTTTAAGTGTAAATGACCTAAAATTCACTTTGCAGTAATAACAAACCCACCTATATTCAAATTGAGTGAACATAGGAAACACTTCTTGGTAAGAATAACATTCTTAGTATGTGTATGTGTAATAAGAAATATTGTGGGGGCAATCTTCTCAAGATACAATAAATATTTGTCACAATAAATATAACTTCACATTATTGCTGAAAAATGTAGAGGTCTAGTTAGAACGCTAAAGCCAAATCACTTCCCAATTTAGGCAAAACAATGAGTTTTCATCAATCTCCATGCGCTGATATTTTTGGATGACACATAATAGCAGTGTCATATGTTATGGTTTGAATGGTTGACTCCTCCCAAACTCATGTTGAAACTGAATTCTCATTGTAAGAGTGGTGAGAAGCAGCCCATGACTTAGGCAGGCCCAAGTGCATCCTGTGCAGCAGCAACACAGGGCACAAGCAGTAAGCCTCGGGGGAGTCAATTTGGTGCTAATTATTCAGGTACACAGAGTTTGTAAGCTGTAGAATCAGGATATCCTCCACCTAGATTTTATTTTATTTTATTTTATTATTTTTATTTTTTTGTCAAAATATCAAAAAAAGTTTATTATGGTTTTATTTAATAGGATGATCAATCATTGGATGAAGCCATTTTTCAAAATATCATCTAATAAATGATATTGTAATATGACATTCTAATTTTATATTATTTTTTCCCATTTATTTATTTTATTGCATTTTAGGTTTTGGGGT
>NW_022436967.1:21533934-21699473 GCF_009761245.1 Sapajus apella | reverse complement strand
GTGTTGCCTCTGAGACCTCTGTTCTGTTCCATTGGTCTACATCTCTGTTTTGGTACCAGTACCATGCTGTTTTGATTACTGTAGCCTTGTAGTATAGTTTGAAGTCCGGTAGTGTGATGCCTCCCGCTTTGTTCTTTTTGCTTAGAATTGACTTGGCTATGCGGGCTCTCTTTTGGTTCCATATGAAGTTTAAGGTGGTTTTTTCCAGTTCTGTGAAGAAGGTCATTGGCAGCTTGATGGGGATAGCATTGAATCTGTAAATTACTTTGGGCAGCATGGCCATTTTCACGATATTGATTCTTCCTAACCATGAATATGGAATGTTTCTCCATCTGTTTGTGTCCTCTCTTATTTTGTTGAGCAGTGGCTTGTAGTTCTCCTTGAAGAGGTCCTTTATTTTCCTTGTTAGTGGTATTCCTAGGTATTTTATTCTCTTTGTGGCAATTGTGAATGGAAGCTCGTTCTTGATTTGGCTCTCTTTAAGTCTGTTATTGGTGTACAGGAAGGCATGTGATTTTTGCACATTGATTTTGTATCCTGAGATTTTGCTGAACTTACTTATCAGTTTCAGGAGATTTTGGGCTGAGACGATGGGGTCTTCTAGATATACAATCATGTCATCTGCAAATAGAGACAATTTGACTTCCTCCTTTCCTATTTGAATACCCTTTATTTCTTTTTCTTGACTGCTCTGGCTAGAACTTCTAGTGCTATATTGAATAGGAGTGGTGAGAGAGGGCATCCTTGCCTAGTGCCACATTTCAAGGGGAATGCTTCCAGTTTTTGCCCATTCAGTATGATATTGGCTGTTGGTTTGTCATAAATAGCTTTTATTATTTTGAGATATGTTCCATCAATACCTAGCTTATTGAGGGTTTTTAGCATAAAGGGCTGTTGAATTTTGTCAAAGGCCTTCTCTGCATCAATTGAGATAATCATGTGGTTTTTGTCTTTGGTTCTGTTTATGTGGTGAATTATGTTTATAGACTTGCATATGTTGAACCAGACTTGCATCCCCGGGATGAAGCCTACTTGATCATGGTGGATAAGCTTTTTGACGTGCTGTTGCAATCAGCTTGTCAGTATTTTATTGAAGATTTTTGCATCTATGTTCATCATGGATATTGGCCTGAAGTTTTCTTTTCTTGTTGAGTCTCTGCCAGGTTTTGGAATCAGGATGATGTTGGTCTCATAAAATGATTTGGGAAGAATTCCCTCTTTTTGTATTGTTTGGAATAGTTTCAGAAGGAATGGTACCAGCTCCTCTTTGTATGTGGTAGAATTCGGCTGTGAACCCGTCTGGACCTGGGCTTTTTTTGTGTGGTAAGCTCTTAATTGCTGCCTCAACTTCAGACCTTGTTATGGGTCCACCTAGATTTTAAAGAGTGTTTTGGACAGACTGTGGGCCCAGGCAAATATCTGCCACAAGGGCAGAGCCACCGCAGGGAATGTGTGGCTGTTGCTGAGACCTCAGGACTCTATGGGACACCAGTGTGCAGCCCCAGCCTGAGAGCTGGAGGCACAGGACTCCAACCAATGAGAACTGCTGCATAGGGTAAGCCCTGCTAAGTCATGTTTTGCAGAATGCCCAAACCCTTGAGGGCCTAACTCCTAGCTCAAAATATCCAGAAGGTGAGGTATGAAGTTGGAGACTTAAGATTCAATGTTGTTCTCCCTATTAGGTTTTGAAGATACTTCGGAGAAGATACCCCTCTTTTCTTGTCTATTTCTTCCTTTTGGAATGGAAATGTTCATCTTATGCCACCATTGTATTTAAAAGCATTTAACTTTCCTAGTTTCACAGGCTCAGAGCTGAAAACAAATTTGCCACAGGATTAATCATGCCTTGAATCTCACTCATCTCTAATTTAGATGAGACTTTGGAATTTGGACTTGATACTAGAATGAATTAAAACTTTTGTGGATATTGGAATGGGCTAAATGTATTTTATATGTGAGAAGTTTTGGTGGTCAGGGACAGAATGCTATGGTTCTAATACTTGTTTCCTTCCAAGCACATATTGAAATTTAATTGCCATTTTAGCAGCATTAAGGAGTGGTACCTTTAAGAGATGATCACACCATAAAAGTTCTGCCATTATGAATAGATTAATGCTATTATTACAGAAGGTTTTTTTTTTTTTTAACAAAGGTTGAGTTCAGCCCCTTTTGCCTCTCTTTCACCCTCTCTGTGCTTTCCAACATAGACGTCTTCTGCCATTCAATGACACACAAGATGATCCTTGCCAAATGTTGGCATCATTATCTTTGACTTTCCAACCTCCAGAATTATGAGAAATATATTTCTGTTCTATCTAAACTACCTGGCACATGGCATTCCATAAAAGCAGTACACGACAGACTAAGATATCATACAATGTGGATAAGCAGTGGCACTTACATATTGAACCAGATGTATAGTTTTTCCATGATAGGAAAGCAATGACTCTTGTCATTATGTAGATTTTTAAAGAGATATGGGAACACTGTTTGCAGAGAACAAAGCATGCACCAGTATGACGAAATAGTCCCTTCT
The DNA here is from genome assembly GCF_009761245.1 of Sapajus apella. Taxonomy (NCBI): domain Eukaryota; kingdom Metazoa; phylum Chordata; class Mammalia; order Primates; family Cebidae; genus Sapajus; species Sapajus apella. The sequence goes on along the minus strand of NW_022436967.1, from coordinate 21,696,937 downwards.
TTAGGGAACAATTGTTAATCAAAACTTAGCCTCCAGGCTTTGCATTAGTATTAAATTAAACAGTGAATATAAAGATGCTGATGCCATTTTATTAAAAAAATTGATAATGCTCCAATTTTTGAGAGAAAAGATGAGATACCAGAAGTTAGAGAAATAATATACTACCTTGTGCACTACATGTTATAATGAAATTGTTAATCACTCTCTCTCTCTCTTTATATATATATATATATATATATATATATATATATATACACATATAAATATGTATGTGTATATGTATATGTGTCTATATTTTTGAGATGGAGTCTTGCTCTGTCACCCAGGCTGGAGTGCAGTGGCATGATCTGGGCTTACCACAACCTCCCCTTCCCAGGTTCAAGTGATTCTCCTGCCTGAGACTTCTGAGTAGCTGGGATAACAAGCATGTGCCACCACGCCCAGCTAATTTTTGTGTTTTTAGTAGAGACGGGGTTTGGTCTCGAACTCCTGATGTCATGATCCACCTGCCTTGACCTCTCAAACTGCTGGGATTACAGGCATGAGCCACCACACCTGGCCAATGTCATATATTTTTGTGATTGCATGTGGCTTGCTCAACTATTGTATGTCAGGAATGTAGTCAGGATTTGAATACTCTCAGCCTAGCACTTTGTAGCCAAAATATGGTATTTTTGTGATTGAGGATAATTCCTTCAGTAGTGATCGTAGTATTAAATAGCTCATGTACTAAGAATTGAGATATGGTTCGGAAATGTTTTAAACCATGAAGAAGGGGTATTGATGATGTGTGGTGTTTATTTTAACAAACACTTTCAAATGCTTCAATTGATACAGAAATACATTGCAGAGCCTAATTTAAGAAATTAGTACAATAACAATTCACATACCACTGCCTCTCAAGATAAAAAATGCAATGTTTCAACTTATGTGAGTAATAAGCTTGCTAATTTAGATTCTAAATGTGTTGTTAAAAGTAGTCTTCCATGAGAAATTTCTCTGTAATTTCTGAATCCATATTTATTTGCCGACATTTAAATAAGGCCAACATTGTCATTGTTTATAGTTATAAATTATGACATTCTAATGGAAAAATTATCAAGAAAATAAAGTTATTGGATGTGAAGCCTTATTTTTTAAATATCAAAATCATACTAAATTGTCTATTGAAGTATTACAAGCAACACTATTCCCTTTTACTGATAGGACCTGGTAGGTTTCATTGCTTTGCATCTGATGTCAATCTTTATAAAATTTTATAAAATTAGTAGCCTATGGGCATATGAATTTTAATTAAGTTCTCTGTGGATGCCAAAAGCTAGAGAAAAAAAATCTATGATCATTGAAATACATTACCTGAAAATAATACTGTTCATATATTATCTTTGCAAATGTATAACTTTATATTTTGGCATACAAACATTTTAAATAAATTTGCTTGTAGTGAATCTAATTAAATTGACTAGAAATCTAACAAGTTAATGAAAGAGTGGCACATTTTTCAAAAAGAGCAAATTAAAGACTATACTTCAGTGAAATAATATATGATTTGCTATAGATAAGATATTTGAGCCTCTAATAATGTGTGCAAAATTAAAGAAAGCCTTCAATTTGCTTTAGGCAAAGTTACTAGATTTAAGTATCAAACTGAAGCAGAAGTGGAAAAACAAGGAATAGAATTACTTGTTGGAAACATATAAGCTCTAGAAGTTTAGATGATGTTTCCCAAAGAGTTATTTCTTTTTATATCTATATAAAATGTTAGTTTTATTTGAATACATATTCAAAACATTTTTTCTTTTTTTTTTTTTTTTTGGTCATGTGCTCATCCTGCAGTATTGTTTCATAGGTACAAATATGCCCTGGTGGTTTGCTGTCTCCATCTGCCCATCGCCTACATCATGCATTTATCCCGGTGTTATCCCTTCCCAATCCACCCACCCCTGCCACCTACTGTCCCTCCCCTCCCCTGGCCCCCCATCTCTTAATCTACCCTAGTGTGAGATATTCCCCTCTCCGTGCCCATGTGTTCTCGTTGTTCATCACCGACCTATGAGTGAAAACATTTGATGTTTGGTTTTCTGTTCTTCTGTCAGTTTGCTGAGCATGATGGTTTTCAAATTCACCATGTCCCTGCAAAGGACATGAACTCGTCAATGAGTTGTTTCTGTATAGAGGAAATATCATAGGTTAGAAGCAAACATTTTTACTTTTTAAAATGTATACAGGCATTGCAATACACAGTAAAGACCCTCACTGCTGGTGAGTGAGTATCATCAGCTCAATATAAATTGTTGGCAGATAATGACTTCCACATGTTCAAACCCACATTTGACCAAGACATTAACCCAGAATATCCTTTTATCTGGCTGAATCAGGAATCTAGACCTTATCTAATGATAACAAACCACAAGAAGACACTGATTATTTTCTTCATTCTCAAAAGGGATGCTGAATTAAAAATCCAAAACATTTACCCAACTCTGAATTGGTCCTAAAGATAAATATTTTTAATTGCCTACTTCAATAAATGTGTTGAACAATGAGAACAATGAGAACACATGGACATTGGGAGGGAAACATCCACACTGGGGTCTGTTGGGTGGTGGGGGGGTTAGGGGAGGGATAGCAGGGGGTGGGAAGGATGGGGAGGGATAATATTAGGAGAAATGCCTAATGTAGGTGATGGAGGATGGATGCAGCAAAACACCATAGCTTGTGTATACCTATGTAGCAATCCTGCAGGATCTGCACATGTACCCCAGAACTTAAAGTAAAATTAAAAAAAAAAAAGAGACATTTGACTGGATTTTCATATTCTTTATTTGCAAGATCTAACCTATAAATCTTATACCTTTATTTAATTAAAAAATCCAAATACTTTTCATATAATGCAGACACCTGGTACTTCCCAAGATTTTGTATCTCATCCACAGGGCACTTTTACAGAAACCCTCCAGTGAGGAGCTTCCTGATGGTGAGTCACTGGTGATGCAACAGACTACACTTCACACACAGCAGAGGGCCATGCTCAGCAGGCAAAGCCTCTAGACAAAGTCTGCCCTTCCATTTCCTCCCTGCTTTTTAAAGATAACTACTGACAGGGAAAGCGTAGATATCTCTGATCTTTTAATGCTGAGGTGTCTTTTGTCTTAGTCTTTTTATTCCCTTCATTTCCTTAGTTGATTTCTGATCCAGTCCCATGGCTTCAATACATGTGCTGACAAAACTCCCAAATATATATATCTGCAAAGATGCCTCACTAGAACTAAATACTCATATAAAACTGACTACTTGACAACTCCTGTACAATGTGAAATGACATCCAAATTTATCATATACAAAAGAAACCTGTGTTTTTTCCCAAAAACTTCTGCAACGTCCCACCTTACTGATTGGGGATTACAATTTATTTGGGATCTGCAATTTTTTAGTTGCCCAGGCATGGGGGCCATCCTTGTCTTCTCTGTCCTACCGCTTGTCCAATATATCAGATAGTCCTGGTATCTCTAACTTGAAAATATATGCATTGTCTAATCCCTGTTGATTACCTCTGTTGTTATCACTCTTCATCTACTCTGACGGGGTTCAATATAATAGCTTCTTAACAAGGCTTTCTGCTGCTACACCTGCCTTCTTACAGTGATTCTTACTCAGCGATTCTTTTAAAGTACATGTTTAAAAGAGTATGGAGTATGCTACTCCTGTGCTTAAAACTCTGCAAGGAGTTTTCTTGTACTAAGTGTAAAAGGTGAAGTCTTTGCAAGGGGCTACAAGGTCCTGCTCTTGTCTTTCTCCTCCACTCACTCATTCAGCACCAGGCTCCTTCTTGTTATTCCTTGAACAATCTAGGCAAGCTCACTCCCTGTGACCTTGCTATGCATGCTACACATGCTTGTTAGTATTTTCGACAGTGCTTGTGGCTTTCCAACAGAATCATTAATATGATATTATAATGTATCATTTTGTTATAATTATTTTATGTCACTGGAATGTAAGCTCTATGAAAGCAAAGATTTTTATCGGTTTTTCTCACTTATGTGCCTGAGTACCTAGAACTTCACAATAGGTGTGGCGTGATTAAATAGACTATATTATACAGTATCTGCCTATGTCTAATAATTGTTCACATGAAAAATTATGGAATTTGCAATTATAGTGATGTTTATAAAATACAAATCTGAAGATACTATACCCTTTCTAAAAACAGATTAATTATTTATTTAACCTGCCTGTAGGGTAAAAACCAAATATGAATTTGGCTTAAAAGTTCCTCAAGTTCTGCTCTAGCTTTGCTTCCCCAATATTATCTTCTATTCTTCTCCATCACAAACTAAATAAATATACAGAATATTATTCTCTTTCTTCCAGGCCACTAAGGTTTCTGCTAATTCTAGGCCTTTTTACTATCTGTTCACCTTTTCTACTCCCTCCTCTGCTTTCCCTAGCTAGATTTTCCTCATTCCTTATGTCAGAATGTGGAACTTACCTCCTGGAAGTCCTTTCGACTCCTACAAATGACGTGTCTTTCCTAAGTGCCCCGAGAGAGTCATCTCTGTTAATGCAATGAATAATTCCATGTGGCATTGTGTTGATATCATTTACTTCCCTCTCACCTCTCCTAGAGCCAAGTTCGGTGAGAACAGACCTTAGATATCGTTAATTATGCTGTACCCCCACTGTTTAGCATAGTTACCTTAACATGAAGGCTCTAACTAACATTCCCTGAAAAAAATATAAATAATTGAAAATAAACCATGAATAAGCACACAAGTCTACTACCATGGGTTTCTGCATTTTAATTGTGCTCCGGTAGCATAAAATCAGGTAGCTTGCAGGAAAATGCCAAGGCGATAGGATTCTTACCACGTAGACTATGAACACACTATGACCCAGTGGCTTGCTATATTTACATAAGCAGAATGTTTTGTATAATTTTTGTTACTCTAAATAGAATCTTGATTGTGACTTTGCAACAGAATATGTAATGTATCATTACATGTTTTAATTATATTGTTGTATAAAAGGCATGCTTTTAATTAGAGGTATGTAACTCATTTGACAGAAAAGAAAGTTATTTCAATTGCTTTTGTGAAATGTTATTATATTGTGTGTAAACATTAGCTGAAATTTAATTACAAATTCTATTTTAACTTCAATTTCATATTTTAATAAAAATTTTATGTATCCTTTGCAAATGTTTAATTTTTTTTCAAATATGACTCATTTATTGTATGGCCTTTGTGTTGTGTTGCTTCAGGCAATACTGGGTGGTGAGTGCAAACACACAGAGGCTGTAGTCACACTCTCTGGATTTGAAATTGCTTCTTACCTGCCCCATGGCCTTGAACAATATGCATACAATCCCTGTGTGTTCTTCTTCCAGGAAATGGAGGTGATGACAGTACCTAGTTCATGAAGTTGACATTAATATTGAATATATTCATAAAATGTATACATAGCAAGCGCAGCATGAGTGTTGACTATTATTAATGTTATCTGTATTTCAATTCGATTAATAACACATATTGGCTTTTGGTATGGACAGTGAAAGGGTAATGAATTATTAATGTGCATGTCTCAGGTTGTCTTCAATAATCAATGGTTTTAACAATGCCTAGTGAATACTTATTCTTGTAAGTATTCTTAAAAATACTTTAATAAAACAAGGAAATGATGTTAGAGAAAGGAAACAGTCATTTCCAACTGGAAATTCATGATTGAGGTCTTTTCTCTACTAACTTTGAGGAAGAAATTAACCAAATTTAGATATTCCCTAGATTCTGAAAGTGAGAAGCCCCTGAGGGATAAAGCACAAATTCTTGCACTGAGAGACCAGATACTATGTCTTCATGCCTCGTCTGGATGAAGATCAAGGACTGTGGCCTATCCAGGTGGCTAAGATTTCTTACAGAACAGTTCATGGCACCACGACCACTCTCTCAAACTCCAGAAGCCAAGTATGCCTTCTAAGAGTTTTCCTATAAGTGATTAAAAAAATAATCATAATACACACCTACACTCCCGTCCTGCAACCACACACACACATAGGGCTTGCTGGGTTCATTATTTTGACTGATTTACTGTTTAGTGTTTAAGGTGAATGGTCTCATAAAGATCAGGAAAAAAGTTAAAAATCTTAGAGACTATTGAAAGGAATTAATTTTTATTAATTGGTTAATAAAAACTAATTTGACCAGTGACTGAAAGCTATCTTTTGTATATTCATTATGTGTATCTTCCTAATTTTAAAAGAACATGAAGTTCTTGATGTAGCAAGAAGCTCATTTTGGCTGCTTACAGTCGTTCATGCTTGTATTCCCAACACTCGGGGAGGCACAGGAGGATAGATCGCTTGAACACAGGAGTTGGAAAGCAGCCTGGGCAGCATAGGGAAACTGCATCTCTACCAGAAAAACACAAAAGTTTAATTAGATCCTTTTTGTCTATCTTGGGGGGAGCTAGGGGAGGAACAGTGTGGGTTGGGGAGGGTGGGGAGAGATAACGTGGGGGAAAAGGCCGGATATACATGAAGAGGGAATGGAGGCAGCAAACCACCTTGTTATGTTTGTACCTATGCAACAACCCTGTATGATCTGCACATGTACCCCAGAACCTAAAGCACACACACACACACAAAAAAAAAAAAAACCAGACACAATGGTGTGTGCCTGTAGTTTCAAGCTATCTGGGAGGCTGTGGGAGGATTGGATCTCCTGAGCCTGGCAGTTTGAGCCTGCAGTGAGCTGAGGTTAAAACACTACTGCACTCTAGCCTGTGCAACTAGACCATGTCTCAAAACAACAAAAACAAACATACAAAAACATTATTTTTAAACTGATTACCACTAAAACAAGTATATCAAGACTTACATAAAATGTGAATTTTGGATACTATTCAGTTTAATTTCAGCTATTTGACATATGTAAAACAGTTTTTTAAATATTTCAACATTGATGAGACTGAAATTGTCTTAGATGTGTGTAGAATAAACCCCTCGTCACTGTGAATATTCACAGCAAACTTAATTCTCTCTTGTTTGCACCAACTTTTCTCTGCAGGTCCACTTGTCCTGTCACCCTAACATACCTCTGCCTGAGGACCATTTTCCAAATCTTCCAAAGAGTATACTTTATGTTAGATAAGAGTTTGAAGTAATATAACATTGTTTTAATAAGATAAAAGGCAAAGGAAATAAAGTGATTGAATTTCAGAGTTGAAAGAAAAGAGGGGGAGGCTCTCCAATTGCAAAAGGAAGTATGTACTATCACATCAGTAGAAAGTCAAAGGAGAAATACAGTCCTAACATTATAAGATTGAAAAAAAGTATTTCTACATTTTGTTGTTTCAGACAGGGATGCAGATAAAGACAAAAGCACAAGCAGAATTATCAAGTTTGTTGAAAATGGATGAAAGGAAAGATTAGGTTTTTATAAATGCTGCTGCTGACAAAGGGTTAGAATCACTTTCCAGATGTTCTCCAAATACAAGTAAAGGCTTATAGCATATTTTGGGTTGTTTCAGTTGGTATATTTTATTTTTTATATTGTACATATTTTATTTTCTTGATATCTAGAATGCAGACGGATCAGCTTACCTCATTACTCAGCTAATGAAACTTTATTATTATCAGTGAGTTCGGACCCCATTCATGGATGTATTTATGTATTTATTTTAAGCACAAAATAAAATGTGTGTATTTATATATTTATTTTAACCACAACACTCACCTTTGTTCAAAATGCGGCCAATCTATTATTTGATGTGTAACTTTGATAGTCCTTATACAATATGTACTGATGTTTTATATATGCATCTTAAGTATAGGAATCATATTGTTTCTCATATAATCTCTAATAATTACTATTTCCCCCATATCCAATGCAACTGATACTTTATAAGATGAAACTAATAATAAATTAGTAGAAAATTTAAATAAGGAAGTTATAAAAACACATATTATGAGATATAAGGATGAAAATATGTTTTAGTAGACACTATAAAACAAAGCAAAAGAAAAAAGAAGTCTAGAATTGTATATGCTGTTTATTGAAAGTGAAATTATGAATGAAATATTAAGCCCCCATATTATGTCCCTGTATACATGCTTTAGATATATCTCAATTTCTTATTTGTTTTTCTCACTTTTCTTATTTCTCCTATTTTAAATTAGAATCTATTTTCCTCATAACTCATTGTTTATTTTTAAGATGGATTTTTTATTTTTATTTATGTTTCTGTTTTCTTCATGTCATTATTTATTTATATTTAAGTTTCTTTGCTGAGTTTGAACCAAATTAAAGAATTTCTATTTTTTGTTCATTTCTGTTTTTATGTTTAAAATTTCTTATTCTGGATGTTTATATCAGCTGAATGTTGAATTAGTCTCTTTTCACATTGTTTTATGTGAAACAATGTTTTCTGTGAAATATCTGTTTTATTTTAATAACATCTTTAATAGAGAATAACAAAAAGGTATATTGATGTGATTTATAAAATAGATTTTAAAGAAGTGCAAGCAAGCTCAGGACATTTATCTTTAAGTACTCTCCAAAATAAAGTACGTGATGCCATATTTTCAAAGTTAGTTGGCAATCATTAATTTGTTGCTACTTCAAAAATATATTGTCTAATGTAATAGCTAAAAGTGAAAGACAATTTAACAAAATCAAGAGATATTTGGTATCCAAGAGAGTTAAAATTTGTACTTATGTGTGCATATATCATGTTGAGGATAGGTACACAAGGTGGTATAAAAATGGCATCAATATCTCGGGATCTGGAGGCTGACTGCCTGAGTTTGACTCATAATAGTGCCATTACTTAGTTGTGTGATTTTGGGCAAATTATTAATCTCAGTTTCCTCGATCACAAAATGTGCCTAATAATAGTACCTATATCATGGAGTTATTTAGGCAATAATAAATGGATTAATACCTTTGAATCCTTGAAAAATAACTGAGACAGGGTATGCAGTGGATATATATTAGCTGGTAACTTTATATATGCACTGGCATTGGTTACACTATGATGCATTACACATGGCATACATTAAAGGAATTATGTCATCATACCTATTTTAAGCATTTCATACACTGTATGACACAGTATAAAAATGTAGTATATTTGTTTACGACTGAATGTTAGTACATTACTGCTCTCTACATGAGTTCTTTTCTCTTGCAATTTTAAATCTTCTTGCTTACATTGTAACCCAAGTTTCTAGGTATCACTTTTTTTGCGACTATAAAACCTTAAAACTTTGAGAAAAAAAAACAGTTACCTTCTCTATGCTTAGTCATGTTTTATATTGTACATCCTTCACAACTTTCTTATATGCTCAGTTCTTTGGTAATGGAGCCTAAGTGTGATTTAATGTATTAGAAAATATTTCTGATATATTGAATTTCTAGTAAATAATACCAGAAAAATAATTATGCCAAGTCAAGTTACTTCCAATGCTTTGAAACTTCCCTGAATACCACGTAGTCATCAACAAATAGAAATACTTCATCCCAGAATTGCTTTATGCAGTGGAAACACGGTAGTGAACAAGAAGAGTGTCTGCTTAACTGCCAGACTTCTTCACTAACCAAAGTATCTGAAACAGAATACTTTCCCAACTATTCATGAACTTTTAATTATGTCTTATTTTCATTCATAAATATTATAACTTTTTTTCATTATTTTTCTTTGGTGCCATGACTCGGATATAAATATTATAGCTAACAGAAAGTATAACATATACTTAAATGTTACAAATAAAAGAGAGCCGACAAAGGCTGTTTTATTCATTTATCATAGTTTAAGTTCAGAAATGAAATTAGATCATTTAAAAACTGTCAAATTATAACTGTATATTGTTGATTGGGATGGAAAATTACTTCATTTAAGGTTAGTTATACTATATTACAGAATGAAGAACATCTTTTACAAAGAAAAATACAGATTTAATTAAAATGCTAAATTAGGATAGAAGCAAAGTTATAATCATGAAATTAAATTGAGACTAAATTTGAACATACTGTAATGTATTTTTATTTCAAATTATATAGTGCCTATTTTATATGTAAAGGAAAATCAGGTATCACTTCATTTATAAACTGTATAACGTAAGAACTAATATTTTCAAAAACAATATTTCTGTCTATATGTAATCTGCTATATTACAGTTAGTATGCCTGTTTTAGTAGAGTTTATGTTCTATTTAAGTGTTCATGCCCAGTATACTAAAATCTTCTACTTACCAATTGTTCTTTTGTATCACTAGTCTGTAATAGTTTTACAATGCTGCATTACATTGTGTAGTATATATGCAATTTATTTTCACAGATACTATTGTTAGATCTTAGAATATGCAAAACATTAGTTATTTTTTTTTATTTTTGGGAATGTAGTTTTGTGCCAAACATGCATTTAAGATCCATGTCCTAGAGTGTGATGCTGTTCTCATTATACCTTTTGGTTTAGGATGGAGAAAATAATACAGGGGAAAGACTGTTTAATTGAGAATGAAAACTTCCATCAGTTTTGTGTGTTCAGCTTCCAACATGATGCCTTCTTGCTACATTTTCTGGAAGACAAGAACGCTGTCCACATCTGGCTTTACGCAGCTTCAGAGACAAGAAAACCTAATGTTGCATGAGCCCTCCCATCATGAGTGAAGGAGCTCTTATGACTTAATCACCTGTTAATACTCTCACAATGGTCATTGAGATTCAACACTAGATTTTGGAGTGGGACATAGTCAAACCATACCATGGCCACTATTGATCCTCAAGTTTTACTTTTTCTTTAGCAGTACAAGAAGTTAGATGCATTGTGAAATTACCTTTACTTGCTTCCCATATGGTATTGGAGAGAATGAGTAATTTTTCATAATTATTTATCATTAATACAATTAACCTATCCAAGACAATATTCTGTATCTGAGACCAGATGAATACTCAATTAATTATTTCTTAGGAAAAGAATTCAGGGTAGATTTAAAAATGCAATGCACTTTAAAACGTTAAGATCCAGAATGGAAATTCTGAATCGAATTTTCACAAATTTACAAGAATAATTAACTTACCATAATAAAATTCATGATAATAATGATAAAATTACTATGACAAGTTTAACAATTATTGATACATAGGGCAGGAAGAGGGAGAGGATCAGGAAAAATAACTGATGAGTACTAGGCTTAATATCTGAACAATGAAATAATCTATATAACAAACACATATGACACAAGTTTACGTATGTAATTAACCTGCACATATACCCCTGAACTTAAAATACAAGCTAATAAATACATAAATAAAACAATGTTTACACCTTACAATTGCTCTAAGAATTGAGATGACTGTTAATCCAAAAATACTTTCTTCATATTATGTTGTACAATTGTAGTTGAATTGCTAGTCCCTGTCTTAAAGCAATTCTATTTCTACATCTAAATATTTCAGAAGTTCGAGCATTTTCTGAGGACATTTTGTGCTGCTATTTTAGATGATAATGACTAATCCCAGTTATCAGCCATGCAGATCACAAAAACTGTTAATTTTAATGCTAAATATAAGAAAAACATACGTAGTATATTTATGTATGTTATGCAGTATTGTATACCACAGTTTATCTTCTATATAAGTAACATAAATATATTTAAAGCTTTTAGGAATGAAAATTACTTGCAGATAACATACCTTTCTTGTGCTGCAATATATGGCATTTCAAATGCTTAATATATATTTTTTCAAGTAGCACATTTGTGTTGGTCAAAATAATTCAGTTTCTAGGCTAATTTTCCAGTTATAGAAGGGAGATCTTTAAATTATAATGTGTCAGTCAGTCTCACACCTTTTAGAAATGGCATGTTAAATAACATGTCTTAGTGTATTATGAGATAGCAGCTTCTAAAAGGGACTGCACAAATCCCAGAAATGTAGAAATCAGATTAACATTATATGTGGTGCTGGAAGATATTCCTATTAAAGTTTGACATCTTTTATTCCTATTTATATCATTTGCTTTTTTTAGCTCATGGTTAGTCAGATATCCCATCCCTTTTTAGATAATACCTTAAATATTTTTTATGGAGAAAATGCAATGTAAGCCCAACTGCTGTTTGAAACTCATGATTCTTCTTATTGGATAGTACTTACATTCACAGTGCGGTGTTCCAAGGGTAGCCGGTTATTACAGTTCCTCATTTCTTCATTGTAATAATGACTATTTAAATCAGTTTATTTATTTTGTATTTATAAATACTCAAACTGGAAGTAGTAAAATAAAAGACACTGAAAAAGCAAAATTGATAAAAATCAAACATTTTGCAATCTTTGTCAAGTTATTTATCCATCATCTTAACGCTGTGGCTATTATAACTAAATTATACCAGTAAAACTATCCCTATTTCTGAAAGTTGTTGCTAATTCAAAAGCCACTTTCTAAAATTAGATTATATACACACATATTTGAAGCATAATAAAAATGTTTAAATAGTTAGAAAATAAAAACAAATATTTGCGCTATTGCATGTTTTTGACAATATAGAAAGTAAGTGAAACATAAGTAGCGAATGTATATTTAATATGATGAAGGTTATGAAAACACAAAAGGACCTAAGTCCCTTTGATAATTACATAATTACTGAAAGCTGAGGTAGGTTATGCTGGAAGAAAATAATTATTAAAATCTAAATAATAATTTAATATTATAAAACCTATATTAGTATGACTGATAGGCATTTATATCTATGCAGAGAAGCAACTACTACTTTACAAAGGGTTGTGTTCCAAACTCCCATTTATAAGTCACATGTTAGCATCTCCATAATTTTCCATTAAAATTCTTGGTTGTCTTGCTGTTTGCCAGCTCTTCTCTCCACCAAAAAAGCTTATTTAATAATTGAACAGAAATACTGTTTACTTTTAAAATAACATTAGGATAATCTAATGTTTCCAATGCACATTACTTTAGCACCATTAATTAAATACTATTTGTAATTTACCTTATCCAAAACAAGAAATCTTAATGCTATTCTCCCTCTCTCATTTTCTAAACCTAAGCAGATCTCAGAAAACTCAGAACACTCAGAAGACTTCAGAAATAAAGAAAAATAATTTACAGATAGTCAAGTTTGCTATCCTGCTGATGCTCTTATTAGATACTTAAATAAATCTTCGATACATGAATATAATAATATTATATGGCATTCATTTTTTAAATTTTAGAAAAATGTGCCATATCTAAGTGGGCCATCTTCCAGAGTCAATTAAATCACATTGCCTGAGAAACACATCTCATGCAATGCTTACATCCAGGTGCTTTTTATTCTGTATACACCATATATATATATATATATATATATATATATATATATGTATATACATACATATATATATATATTATGTAACAATGGTTAAAAACTAAACAGTATAAGCCAATTGATTTTTAAATTAAGGGATATTCATAACATTTTTAGACTACAAAACTGTTGTATGACAATGTTGAATAGCATTTGGTACATTTATGTTGTATTGCTACATTAAGAATTGCCTCAAGATTGATATCTTAAACACTATAAATTTGATATCTTACAAATCTATAAGTAAAAGGTACAACATGGATCTCACTGGGTTAAAATTAAGTATCTCCAGGCCTGTGTTTCTTCCTGGAGACTCTAGGGGAGAATATATTTGATTGTCGGTCTCAGTTTTCTGAAGCTACCTCTATTCCTAAACTTATATTCTCTTGCTCTATTGTCAAAGTCAGAAATATAGCATCTTTATGACCATTCTTTTATACTCAAATTTTCCTTAGATTGCAGCCAGGAAAAGTTTTATCCTTTTATGATTCATGCAATTAGATTGGGTCCAACAGGATAATTCATAATCAATACGCCATTTCACAGTCCTTAATCCTAATCACATCTGCCATGTAAATCAACAGACTCACAGGTTCCTGGATTGGAGAGTAGACATTTTTGAAAGGCCATTTTGCCTACTGCAATTAGTTTTACTCACAGTCTACTAACTGATGAAAAATATCAGCTAACAAAAAATTACCAGTAAGATAAAAATGACCAATATAATATTAGCTAAAACAAATTTATTCATGAAATAATGAAAGAGGATATATTTTAGGTTAAGTTGTTATGAAAATAATAACAGTGAATAAATAGATTCTCCCTTCATGAAGCATAATTTAGTTGAGCATAGTGAATGTGAGCCATAAATCATGTAAATGCAAACTGTAATTACAAGCAGTGAAGTGCTGTCAATAAATACACAGCTGCATAAGGGCATGGAGGGTGCTATATCTGAGGCAGCTGTAATTAAAACCAAATACTTACAAAAGGGCTCTGCAAAAATGGAAATCGAAAGAGAAAACCTAAAAGGTCATCAGATCAACCTTGAGAAGTTCTTAATAAAAATATTCTGCAAAAGATATTAAGATGTTGCTAAGGTTTTAAAAGAAAGAAAAAAATAGTGTGTGTAAGAAAGTACAAAAATTGCAGTTTGTCTGAAGCAGAGTGAGGAAAGGGAAGAAGTCAATTTTGGACATGTTAAATTTGAGATGCGTATTACAAATGCATATAAGAGTCAGAATTTGATATAACTAGTCTAGACTTCAGGAGAGAGTTAGGGCTAGAGCTGGAGACAGTCCGCAGCAAATGGTTGATAGTTCACGCCATGGAAGTATCATGGAGGAGCCAAAAACTGATGCTGAGATGGAGGCACCAATAAGATAAAAGAAGAAACATGAGAGTGTCACTTCCAGGAAATCACTTAAAGTCATGGTTCAAGAAAGAGGGAGTGATCAGTTATATTTACATAGATAATTAACCAGGAACTGTTATTAAACCAAGAGACCCTAAAAATAGATATGAATACAATTTAAACATTTTAATTTAAGTTAAATATTCATTTATGAGTCCAATGTTTGATGTGGTAGGTGTTTTTTATTCAAGGGTGGGTTTGTTAATCAATGTGTTAATGGAGAAAAATTCACGATTTTTAAAAAGATCTATCCTGTCATTTATGATTGTCTTTTCACACTATAATATAATATAATAAATATAATATAATATATGTTCAAATAATTTTTACAAAACATTTCATTTATTACAGAAACACTCATTTCCTCTTTAGAGTTATATTTCAGAAGTTTATGTGATTATTTAATTATAAACTACAATAATAAATATAGATAGCCCAAAATATGTGGAAATAAATATAACATAATTGGTAAACACAAAATTGTCAGACTATTAGAATATTAAAGTGTAGAACGATAAAAACACATATTCAGGGATTTGTGATAGTTTGTTTTACATAATTAAACTTATGTTTGATAAGGAATCAGTCAGGTTGTAGATAAGAAAAGTGCTGAACAAGAGAATTAAGTACATGGCCAAAGTCAAACAGTTAGTGATATAGCCCAGGGGTCAAAAACCTCTGGGCCATGGGCTGGTTTTGGTCCCTGGCCTGTTAAGAAATGGGCTGCACAGCAGGAAGTGAGTGACCTGTAGAGGAGAAGGAGAAGCTTCATCTGTATTCACGGCAATTCCCCACCTGAGCTCCACTGCCTGTCAGATCAACAGCAGCATTAGGTTCTTATAGGACCCTATTGTGAACTGCACATGCAAGGGATTGGGACGGAGGCTTCTTATAAGAATCTAACACCTGATGATCTGTCACAGTCTCCCATCATCTCCAAATGAGATCGTCTAGTTGCAGGAAAACAAGTTCAGGGCTCCAAGTGATTCTACATTATGGTGAGTTGTATTAGTATTTCATTCTGTATTACAATGTAATGGTAATAGAAATAAAGTGCACAATAAATGTAATACACTTGAATCTTCCTCCTACCCCAGTCCTGGGAAAAACTGTCCAATACAAAACCAGTCCCTGGGGCCAAACAGGTTGGGGAATGCTGACATAGCTGATATTTGAAAAACTTGTAGAGCCCAAAATTCCATGTTTGTTTGTTTGTTTGTTTGTTTGCTATTAAATAACTCTTTTATAAAATATAAGCTAAAAGCTTTGCTTTTATTTGCAATATTCTTAAAGTTATTTATAATTTTAACATCATATTTTGAATAAAGTATAAATACATGTTTTAAATATTCAAATATAAAACTAAATAGTGCAATGTTCCACAGACAAAGATCCATAAAGAAGAAGGTATTTAGCATATGTAATGAGATTTTACCTAATCTATTTCCACTAAATTATTTTCAGAGAGATGAAAATTTATAATTTACAAGAATGTAATCCAATGATTTTTCCTCCTTTTAAGCAGACTATTATTTTATTATACTTTAAGTTTTGGGGTACATATGCAGATCGCGCAGAATTGTTACATAGGTATACACACGCCATGGTTGTTTGCTGCATCCATCCCCCCATCATCTACATTAGATATTTCTCCTAATGTTATCCCTCCCCAATCCCCACCCCCCATCCCTCCTCTAGTCTCCCATCCCACAACAGGCCCCGGTGTGTGATGTTCCCCTCCCTGTGTTCATGTGTTCTCATTGTTCAGCATCCACTTATGAGTGAGAACATTCACATTTGGTATTTGGTTTTCTGTTCTTGTGTCAGTTTGCCGAGAGTGATGGTTTCCAGCTTCATCCATGTCCCTGCAAAAGACATTAACTCATCCTTTTGTGTGGCTGCATAGTATTCTATGATGTATATAAGCAGACTATTTTTAAGAGTGGTTTTAAGTTGACAGGAAAATTGAGCAGAAAGTACAGAGAGTTCCCAAGTACTCTCAACATGAACACAGCTTCTCTCACGATCAGCATCTCACTCTGGAGTGCAATACCTGTTACAATTAATAAACCTAAATTGATACATCCTTACCACCAAGGTCCAGATTTAACATTAGGATTCATCCTTAAAGTTATACATTTTATGGATTTCAACAAATGTGTAATGCCATGTGTTCCACCATTACAGTATCGTACATAATAGTTTCAATATCTTAAAAATTATTTGTGCTCCACGTATTCATCTCTGTCTCCCCATTAACCATGGTACAAACTGATCCTTTCACTAACTCCATAGTTTTGCTTATTCTGTATTGTCTTATTATTGGAATCATATAATGTGTAGACTTTTCAGATTGGCTTATTTCACTCATTGATGTGTATGTAAGTTTCCTTTACATCTGTTCATGGGCATGATAGATCATTTATTTTCAGCATTGAGTAATGTTCTCTTTGTCTGCATTTACCACAGTCTGTCCATTCATTCACATACTAAGGATGTTGGCTGATTTCATGTTTTGGAAATTATGAATGAAACTGGCATAAACATTCTTGTGCAGGCTTTTGTATAGACATGGGTTTCAACTCCTTTAGGTAAACATCAAGAAGGGTATTTGCTGGATCATATGGTAAGAGTATGTTTAGTTTGAATGAAACTGCCAAACTGTCTTACAAAGTGACTGTTAACAATTTTGCATTCCACCTGCAATGAATAAGAGTTCTTCTTGTTTCATATTCTTTCCAGAATTTGGTGCTGTCAGTGTTTTAGATCTGGGTCATTCCAACATGTGTATAATTTATTTTTTTGTTTTAATTTTAATTACTAAAATGGAATACAATATGAAGCATACTAAAGTTACAGGGAAACAGGAAAAAAGAAAAAAAAAACAGCTTTTAAAAAGGGTATATGTGAAGTGGTAAGAATAATACATTTTCAAATTAGAATTAAAATAAATCTCAGTAATAATTAAGATAAAATTAAAATTCTTGAACAGATGTAGGGTTAAGGGCCCCACAGGGTCGTGGGGTGTCCCTTATGCTGTGCTGAGGCACAGGATTCGAGAAATAAAAAGACAGGACACAGAAGTACAAGAGAAATGCAGCTGGGTTCAGGGGGGCCATGCCACCTATAAGCAGAGACAGGCAAGGTTCCTAATGTCCAGAAGCATCTGTATTTATTGGGTATAAGTTAGAGGGCAAGGTAGTGAGTGAAGTCATCTTTAATGATAGTGATAGGGTTGTGACCAATAAAACAAAGTGTCCACCTCCATTAGGTCACCTAGACAAGGAGGTTGACAGTACACAGCAAGGGGTCCAATCCCATTAGGTCATCGAGGCAAGGAGGTGGACCATGTGCAGTAAGGGGTCCACCCCCATTAGATCACCGAGGCATGGAGGTGGGCCATGCGCAGTGAAGAGAGTGCAGTGTGCAATACCTCTATCTATGGGCATGCTACTCCTAAGATCTACAGGAGGATGCTTAAGTCACACAGCGGTGACAGAGCTGTCAGGGTCTACCGCCACCTGCTGGCAGCTTCCAATGAGTTCTACAGGAGGATACTTTTGAGCTAGCACAGTAACAAGAGCTAATAAAGTTCACAGTCACCAAGGCGTGATTTTCCGGAGAGGTTTTGAGACCTTGGATGCTCAAGGGATTGCCGGTCTTTGGGCAGCCTTCCACAAGAACTGGAGCAAGGTCCTACAACTCCTTTGTCAGGAGGAGTGGCTCTTGCCCCAAGCCTGCCATACAGCAGGTATCTTTATGATACTGAAAGCTGCCCCCTGGGCCATGGATTATTGTCCTGGTATAACTGTTTTTCCCTTCAGTCATGCTCTGCACCATGTCTGCTTTAGGTATTCCTCTGACTATAAGTTGCTTATTCCTTAATTCACGCTCTGTACCATGTCTGCTCTAGGCATTCCTCCAATTATGAACTAAAATATAGTTTATATATATATATATATATATATATGGAAATAACTGAGTGGTAAGATATTCTTTAGGTACTCATTCTGTGACCTAACCTATGATTATATATAGAAGATTATATAAAGGGAAATATCTGAGCAGTAACACTATAAACTGAGATATTCTTCAAACCCTAATTCTGTAAACTAATATATGATTATATATAAAGGATATATAAAATGAAATAACTTAGTAGTAACACTCTAAACAGAGATATTCTTCAGGCACTAATTGTGCCAGGATTCAGCTTAGCTCTCCTTCCTCGGTGCCTATATGAGGGGTTACCCACATAGATACATTTTTTGCTTATTTTTCGTCAAAAGAAGAAACTCAATTCATGTCACTTTATGCAGTCATGTAAGGTATCTTTATGTATTTTTATTTTGCCCCTATTTTTTTCTATAGCACTGTATTAGTTACCTAAGACTAACACAACAAACTACCACAAACCAGGTTGTTTAAGGTTGCTTAAAACAACATAGCTTTATTCTTTCATTTATTCAGAAGCCTAGACATCTAAAATCAAGATGTCACCTGGACCATGCTCTCTCTGGCAACTCTAAGGACAAATCCTTCCTTGCATGTTTCTAGCTTCTGGTGGTGCTCAGCAATGTTTGGAGTTCCTTGATCTGCAGCCATGTTAGTCTAATTTCTGCCTCTGTCTTTACAGAACTGTTTTCCTTGTTTCTGTGTCCCTGTGTCTTAACATGGCTTTTTTATAAGGTCTCCAGTAATTGGATTTAGAGGTCAACCTAATCCTATATGACCCCATCTCAACTTGATTACGTTTGTAAAAATCCTATTTTCAAAGAAGGTCATACTCCTAGATAAGAGCGGATTATGTCTCCTACATATCCCTTTGGAGGACACAATTTAACCCCCAAAAACAGTGCCTGTTCCCCATTAATAAAAGCAAGAAAAATTAAAAATCCTGGAACATCTTTTTTGTCTCTAAAATGCAAGGATTCTCTTAAAGAAATATTGAAATAATATCTCAAAGGACAGAAATGCCAGCAATTGCAAAATAAATATACCAATGACTAAGTAGCAATTATTTGAGTGAAAAAAGCATTGCTGTCAATTAAAATGAAAAACACTACTATCAAAAAAAAGCATTACTAACGATTAAAATTTTTAAAACGTCTTAAAAGTTATGAGTCCTTAAAAATGTGAAAAAAATTATAAGAATAATATATGACATTCTGATATGTAAGGTAAACTTCCAATAATGTGTATTATTACATGCCCATATTAGATGAGCCTTAAACTTATTTTTTAATCTCTCACCAGGATTTAAAATATTGAGATTGCCATATTTCCTTAGAAAAATATTGTAAAACAAGAAAACCTATCAAGCTAATAAAAAGAAAAAAATACTTAATGAGAAAAATCCAGTGAAACTGAATGAGCCAGAATACCACATACAGGTAGGGGTGACATCACTGGCATAAGACTGGTTGAGAAAAGGCATTACCAGAAAATCACAAATAACTTGATTCCCAGCTCACAAATTTCAAAACAAAAAACAACGGCAACAACAACAAAAAACCCTCAAGAATATATTATGTAGGGTTACAAATATGCATAATATATTCTAAATAATAAATGGATTATTAACATAAACTTAAGGATAATCTTTAATCTGACCCTGAGATAAGGATGTTGGATTGAAAAGGGAAATATTAAAAAATTGATGTAATTGGAAGTATACTGGATTTTGTAGTAAATTTGTGGTTATTATATTATCAAATAAATATTAGGTTGGTGCAAAAGAAATTATTTTGCACCAATTTAATAATTAGATGTAATAATTACAGTGTTAGATAAAAGAATAATACTAAAGATTATTAATCAGTTATGTTGGTATGACAAAATTGAGTATTTTAGTTTATTCTTATCCTAAAGTCTACAAACATATTAAAAATAAATGTCAGTTCTGTTTGATGCTGGTGATAAAACAAATAGACTGCCATAATTCATGCATACATGGAGCCAGAGTCATGCTTATGGAAACAATATGCTTGATATTTAAAATATATATATATATATATTTATTTATTTATAAATGTATGGTTTTTTATAATTTCATGTGAAAAGAATAGATAATTTAACAGAAGAGAAGATTAGAAAAAACTTGCTGGCTTTATTTTAAGGAAAAAATCATGTGAGGATTGTAGGTCAAGCAAGGACATAGGCCAACCAATTAACGTCATTCAGTAAGACTATACATGTATATAACAAAATGACATTCTAGAGGAATGTATTTGTAGGCAAAACTAGCCTGACTTGGGCAATACATGGCTGGCTTATACAATTCCACCAACAAACGTTTTTATAGATGACAGATATAGATAGATAATATAAAAAAGGAACTGTCAGATAAACAGTTTTCAGCAAAGAAAACTCAAAAGAGGGCCGGGCGCGGTGGCTCACTCCTGTAATCTCAGTACTTTGGAAGGCCGAGGCGGGTGGATCACGAGGTCGAGAGATCGAGACCATCCTGGTCAACATGGTGAAACCCCGTCTCTACTAAAAATACAAAAAATCAGCTGGGCATGGTGGCGCGTGCCTGTAATCCCAGCTACTCAGGAGGCTGGGGTAGGAGAATTGCCTGAACCCAGGCGGCGGAGGTTGCGGCGAGCCGAGATTGCGCCATTGCACTCCAGCCTGGGTAAGAAGAGCGAAACTCTGTCTCAAAAAAAAAAAAAAAAAAAAGAAAACTCAAAAGACTAATGAATAGGTGTTTAGAGAGTCAATCCAGTTATAATTAGAAAAAATTCAAAAATAAACTAAGGAGCCATAATTCTATGCATGTGAGATTTACAAACTTTGGAAAAATGATAAATGCAAGTATTGGAAAGGGTGTGGAGTGCATGAAAACTCATGCTGGTGGTAATGCAGGGCAATACAACTGACCTGAAAGATAGAGCTAATGGAATATACTGTTACTATTATGATTTTCACCAAACTGCTATCTGATAGGCCAATTAAAACTAAAAACATATATTTGCATTTACTTTCCTTAGTTTTTTCTCTAATATTATTTATGTCTTTATGTAGATCTTATTTTCTTTCCTCTATCAATATTTTTTTCTTTCTGAAGAACTTCTTTAATATTACTTTCAAGGCATGTCTACTGAAAGCAAATATTTAAACATAAAATTATAGATCTCCACATTCCTCCTTTTTTTTTCTATGAAACAGATACGTTTTGCTTTAACTTAAAGTCTTAAATAACATTTTGTTATAATATTAAGATATTATTATGCCAAATGTAAATACAGTTTAACAAATATTAAAGCATGTATCAATATGTATTAACTGAGATGTAATAATCTTTAATGGATCATATCTAAATAGTGGAAAGTTCCCTGTATAATAAAGTTAGGCATTTGGATTCTATATTGACTTCTTTTCTAATCTCTCCGTATTTCCATTAAATTATTTTTAGGTGGAAGTAATTTTACATTTATAAAATTGTATTCTAATGTCTTTTTT
This sequence comes from Sapajus apella, assembly GCF_009761245.1. Taxonomy (NCBI): domain Eukaryota; kingdom Metazoa; phylum Chordata; class Mammalia; order Primates; family Cebidae; genus Sapajus; species Sapajus apella. The sequence continues at coordinate 21,674,705 of NW_022436967.1, read as the reverse complement.
AGTTGGTACTATTTTATTAAACTGCTGTGCCATCATCATTTGAAAGTTTTTTACTGCAGACTAAAAATGAATTGATAGCAGTTAGCAAGGAGAAAAATCAATGAAGTAGAAAAAGAAATGATTGTAATCATGGGCAAACACATTTTCATTAAGCAAAATCATTACTATGTGATGAATCATCTTAATTTTTCTGCATAATCTTTTCAAATAATATTGAAGATTATATACAAATCTAGGCTATATTCTTATATTTTAAAAATATGCAATCATTTCAAACTCACATCAAAAACATTTATTTCTTTCTAATATTGGTTACATTTATCCCATTGTCAACTTTCCTCTCTTTTCCTTTGGTTGACTGACACACTTCTTTGTTCTTTTCATGGACTGAAGCTGTAGTACTGTGAGGATTGTAGCTCACAAATTTCAAAACAAATTCGGACAATCTATGCTGATAGTTTCTCAGAATTTGTTTTGAATCTGCTATGATTAGAATTTTATTTCTTCTTATTTTCATGAAGATAATTGACATAAAATTAACTGCATATGTTTAAAATGTAGATCTCAATAAGTTTTGATATAATTATATACTCTGGAACCATCACCAGAATCTAGATTATTAACATATTTTCACTTTTAAAGGTTTCCTTGTTCCACTTTTAGTACCTTCCTTCTACCCACTTTAATTTCTACTTCCACAGGCAACTACTGATCTGCTTTCACATTACATTTGTTTTCATTTCCAAAATGTATATTCAAATGTAATCATATATGGCGTGTACTCTATCTTTTCCTGCTTATTTCCATCAGCAGAATAATTTTGAGAATCGTCAATGTCATAGCATGTATCAGGAGTTTATTCCTTTTAATTGCTGAGTAGCGCATAATTAAATGCATGTATCACAATTTGTTTACTCTTTCACTTGTTGATAAAAATATAAGTTATTTCCCTCTTTTGGTAATAAATGTAAAGCTATTTTGAAAATTTTTACATAAGTCATATGTGTAGTTTGGAATTTCAACAAACCCTGTGTCAATAACTGAGAGAAATACTAAGCAGAAAATCAATAAGAATACTCACGTGGACAATTTCAGATATGAGTAAGACAAGATCTGAACCAGACAATCAACTGAGAAAATAATATTCCACACAACTACAAGAAAATATTTTTTATCATAATTTTTTGTTTAATTAACAGGAACATATAGACAATTCACCAAGAAAAAACACATTTTGGATAATAAAACATACTTCAACAGATAACAAATAAATAAAATACTCCAGTGTAGTCTCATTGTGACAATAACAGGGACAACAACAAAATCAAACTAAAAATTAATAACAGAATACAACACAAAAGTCATCTAAACATAAACTTACAGAATAAACATGTAAGTAGATTATGTGTCAAAGAAGTCTTAAAATTATTAAAAAGTTACCAATGAATAAAAAAATACAACATATGAAATATAGGTGATTTGGATAAAGAAGTTCTTTGAGGGAAACTTCTGCAATATTGTGATTGCACTAGAATTAAAGGAAAGGTCTCAAATTGAAGTGTAGGTGTTTGATCAAGAATTCATAAAAAACAGAGGCAAAATTACCTAAAAGAATGCAGAAGGATAGGAGTAATAAACTTAAGAGTAGAATTCGATGAAATTGTAAACAGAAAATCAACAGAGAATAGTCAATTAAACACAAAGCTATTCAAAAAAAAAAAATCAAAATCTATAAGCCACTAGCAAAACTAGCAAAAAGAAAAAAAGATATGACATCTCTAACATTAGGATTTAAAAAGTGGACATGGCTACAGATCCTGCAGCCATTAAAATATATGTAAAGAAATACTATGAAGAACTTCATACTCAGAATTAGATAGTTTAGAAGAAATGAACGTTTTTCGTAAAACAACACGAAGTACCCAACTCAATCAAAGTGAAATAGATATATTGAATAGTCCTATAACCATCAAATAATTGAATTGGTAATTTATTAAATTATCAATGCTGATCAACTTTGTGTTTTTTTGAATAGCATTGTGCTTCATTTATTGTGCTTTCTTTTACTTCACTTTGCATCTGTTTCTGGGTTCTTGCTCAGAATCTAAATATTTCTGCAAAAAAATCTCTTAGCCCAAATATTTTTTTTAAAAAATTAATAGCAATTTTACACAATCTCTTCCAAAATATGGGTGAAGATATAATACATATAAATTCATTTTATAAGCACAATATTACCGTTATATGAACACCACACGAAGACAATGCTAAAATATAAAACTACATAATAATACCTCACATAAACATAGACACAAATATCTTAACAAAATATTATCAAATACAGTACAGTATTGTGTAAAACAAATTGTACACCATGAGCAAATATATACAGGACTGTTTGAATGTTTAAAAATCAAATAACCTACCACATCAACAAGCTACAGAAGAAAATGCTTATGACTATGTGATGTGATGAAGAAACATCTTTTGATATAATCCAACACTGTTCATGATTGTTAAAAATCTAAAAAATAGGGAAATTTATCTCCTTGTTACAAGATGTTTACACAAAATCTACAGTTGCCATTATAGTGATTGGTACTGGAATGTATGACTTTCCCCCAAAATCAGGAAAATATCAAGCACATGTGATCTCATTGCTCTTATTCAAAATAGTGCTGAAAGACCACAAAAATCAATCACACTTCTATGTACTAACAGGGAATATACAGAAACCAAAATTAAAGACATAGTCTCATCTACAATCACTCCAATAGAAAAAGAAATACTTATAATATCAGTCCATTTTCACACTGCTATAAAGACATATGCAAGACTTGGTAACTTATAAAGAAAAGAAGTTTAATTTCCCTTTTGCACTGCCATAGCAGAGGTTCTCCATGAGGACTTCTCCCCTGCAACAGATTTCTGCCGGACATCGAGGTGTTTCCATATATCCTCTAAAATCTAGGCTGAAGTTCTCAAACCTCAATTTTTTATTTCTGTACTCCTACAGGTCCAACACAATGTGGAAACAACCAAGATTTGGGGATTGCGCCCTCTGAAGAAATAGCCCAAGCTGTCCTTTGTCACCTTTTAGCCATGACTGTAGCTGAAGTGGCTGAGACACAGGGAACCAAGTCCTGATGTTGCATAGAACAGCAAGGTCCCTGGGCCAGACACACAAAATCATTTTTCCTCCTGTGCCTTCTGACCTGTATTGGGAAAGAGACCGTCACCAAGGTCCCTGTCATGGCCTGGAGACATTTTCTCCATTGACTTGACAATTCACATTCAGTTACTCATTACTCATACAAATTTCTGTAGCAGCCTTGAATTTCTCACCAAAAAATTGATTTTTATTTTCAATCCCATTGTGATGCTGCAATTTTTCTAAACACTTATGCTCTGATTTACTCTTAAATGTAAGCTTCGATTTCATACCATCTCTTTGTGAATGCATAAAACTAAATGCTTTCAGACTAATGCTGGTCATGTTTTAAATGCTTTGTTGCTTAGAAATTTCTTCTGTCAGTTATCCTAAATAATCTCTCACAAGTTCAATGTTCCACAGATCTCTAGGACAGGAGCAAAATGCTGCTAGTCTCTGTGCTAAAGCACAGCATGAGTGACCTTTAGCTCAGTCCCCAGTAAATTTCTCATCAACATCTAAGACTACCTCAGCCTGGGCTTTATAGTTCACATCACTATCAGCATTTTGGTCAAAACCATTGGACAAGTCTCTAGGAAGTTCCAAACATTCCCACATCATCCTATCTTATTCTGAGCCCTGCAAACTGCTCCAACCTCTGCCCATTACCCAGTTTCACACTCACTTCCACATTTTCTAGTATCTTTATAACAGTAAGACAGTCTATGTGGTACCAATTTACTGTATCTGTCCATTCTCTCACTGCTATAAAGGTACTACCAAAACTGGGCAATTTATAAAGGAAAGAGGTTTAATTGAAGAATAGTTCCACATGACTGGGGAGGCCTCATGAAACTTAAAATTATAGTGGAAGGGGAAGCAAACACATTTTACATGGCAACAAGCAAGAGAGAGCATACAAAGGGAGAAGAATCACTTATAAAACTATTGAATCTTTGAGACTCACTCACTATCAGAAGAACAGCATGGGGGAAACTGCCCCTATAATCCAATTATTCCTCACTAGGTCCTTCCCCTGACAAGTGAGGATTACAAAATGAGATGAGATTTGGTTAGTGAGACAGAACAAAACCATATAAATTATATACTTAACAAAACATACACAGGCCTAGTATGCTAATAACAAATGAGAAAAGGAATCAGATAAAATACGAACAAATAGCCACTACATAGATGAATAGGGAAGCTCAGCATAGAAAATGTAAAAATTTTCCTAAGTTGATCTGCACATTTAATAAAATTTCTCCAAAATATTAGCAAGAATCTGTGTAGGCTGAAATCTACTTTAAATTTATATAGAAAGGTATGGGGCTTAGAAAGTTACACCAGTCATTAAAATAAAAAAAAAAATAGAGTGGAAAAAATCAATCTAGCAAAGAGTACGGCTTACTATATAGTTTTAATAATCACAACTACGTGGTCCTGGAAGAGAAACAGACAAATAGAACAATAAAACAAAATTTAAAAAGCCAGAAATTGAGCTATCCAACTACATTTCACTTCTTTTTGAAAAATATTAATAAGGAATTTAATAAAAGGGTAGTCTTTTCAGCTATAGCAATTAGGCATTCATAAGCAAAAAAAGTTTACCTAAATATTGTAACATATAATAAAAAATTAGCTCCAAGTGAATAATAGAACTGTATATAAATATAAAAATATAATATATATGACAATAGAAAATCTTTGAGATTCAGTGTAATGAAAAATGTTCTTAGACTTGTCATCAAAACGACAATAAAAATAATAAATTTTACTTTGTGAAAAATGAAAATACTTTTATCTGTGAAAGTTTATGTTAAAAACTAAAAGTCAAGCTTTACACTGGAAATATTTCCAACACATTTTTCAGACAAAAGACAAATATTGAAAATGTATGAAAAACTCTCAAAACTGAATTTGGGAGACAGCAAACAAACATTCCAATAATAAAATAGATGAAAGGCGTCAACAAGCTTTTCAGAGAAGAAGATATACAGATAGTGAATTTTCCATGGAAAATCTTCTCTGTCAGTAGTCATTAGGAAATGCCAGTTACAGACCACAATGAGAAACCATGTGTATGACTATATATTATTGTATTTATTTTTCTGCTTATGTATGCTTATATATAATGAAAATCAATTATAACAGTGATAAAAGATATGGATAAGAAAAATCAGGATTATTTTGTTACTAAAGGGAGCTAGAAGAACTAGCACTACCAAGGAAGTGTTACAGCGTTATTTTAAAATAATTAGATTTGCCATAAACGTATATTACAAACTTCGTCATCCACTAAAAATCTTTAATAAAATGCTGATAAAGGAGAAAATATAGAATCATAATAATGCTCAATTAAATCTACAAAAGGAAGAACAAGAGTTTTATACATATAGAATATGCATAAAAGAAAACTCCACTGAGCTAAAGCAGATACCACAAAAAGAAAAAATAAGAGCAACAATTAGAAAATGGTACCTAATATGATACATCTTAACCACAATATATTGATAATTCTTTTGAATGTCAACGGTATGGATGCACCAATTAAAAGACAGAGATTGTCAAAGTGGATCAAGATAAAATACCCAATCATATGCTGTCTGCAAGAAACTTATAGATTAAAAATATCTATTTTAATTGCATACCTATTTAAGTAATACATAGAAACCAACCAGGAGGCAGAAGGGATCCCACAGTCGATGACAGCTGCTCTATCAAAATGTTGCCAGACTGCTTCTATAAGTGGGTTCCTGATTGATCACTCCTCACTGGGTGGAACCTCCCAACCAGGGCATCCCGATCTCTGCCAGTATTTTCTGGTTGACATATATTTGAAAACTTCCTGGGAAAGAACTCCTAGAGGGAGGGATGAGGTTTTATCTTTGTTGCTTGAGTGACTTAGCCCTTCCAGCCCCCATGCATTGGAGTGCCCAAGCAAACTGAAAGCAGAAGCAGTACCCCAGCACAGCATAGCTGCTCAATAAAAGTGTGGCCAGAATGCTTCTTTAAGTGGGTCCCCAATCTTGTTCCTTCTGAATGGGCGAGACCTACCAACTGGAGTCTGCAGCCACCTCCTAAAGGTGCATTCAGGTCAACAACATGTCGGTAACTGCCCGGAACAAACTTTTCAGAGGAAGGAGGCAGGCTGCCACCTTTGCTGTTTTGTTGCCTTTACTGTTGATAGTTCCATTTACTGGAAAATCCAAGGTGACTAGGAACTGAAGCTAAACCCAAGAAAATCACAGCAGCCCTACAGAACAGTGGCCTGTTAAAGACAAAAAAGAAAAGAAAAGAAAATCAGCAACCTCAAGATTTAAGGTAGATAAGCCCACAAAAATTAGAAAGGATCAGAGCAAAAATGCTGAAAACCCAAAAATCCAGGGCCCTCTTTCCTCCAAATGACTGAATCACTTCTCCAGCAAGAATTCAGAACTGAGCTGAAGCTGAGATGGCTGAGAAGATATAAGTAGAAATCAGGACATATGTAAAAAAAAAACTTCACTGAGGTAAAGAAGCATGTTGTAACTCAATGCAAGGAAGCTCAACACCACGATAAAACATTGCAGGAACTGAGAGACAAAACAGCCAGTGTAGAGAAGAATGTAAGCAACCTGACAGAGCTGAAAAACACACTGAAAGTGTGATTAATAATTGCAGTTACAAGTATTAATAGCAGAACAGACCAAATGGAGAAAACAATCTCAGAGCCTGAAGACTGTCTTTATGAAATAAGACAGGCAGACAAGAAGAGAGAAGAAAAAAGAATAAACTCAAATGAGCAAAACTTAGGAGAAATATGGGATTATGTAAAGAGACTGAATCTATGACTTATTGGAGTAACTGAAAGAGATGGGAGACTGGAACTAATTTGGAAAACATATTTCACAATATGATCCATTATAGCTTCCCTAACCTAGCTAGACAGGCCAATATTCAAATTGAGGAAATGCAGAGAACCCTGGTAAGATACTCCACAAGAGTATCATCACCAAGACACATAATCATCAGATTCTACAATGTAGAAATTAAAGAAAAAATATTAAGAATAGCCCGAGAGAAAGGCCAGGTCATCTACAAAGGGAAGCCCATCAAACTAACAGCAGACCGCTCAGTGAATATCCTACAATCAAGAGATAGAAACTAAATATTCAACATTCTTAAAGAAAATAAATTTCAGCCCTGAATTTCATATCTGGTCAAATTAAGCTTGGATATGCAAAGGAAAAATAAGATTTTTTTCAGACGAGCAAATGCTGAGGGAATTAATTACCACCAGACCAACCTTAGCAGAGCTCTGGAAGGAAGAACGGAATATGAAAAGAAAAGATTGTTATCAGCTACTACAAAAACACACTGAAGTACACAGACCAATGACACTCTAAAGCAACCACATAAACAAGTCTGCACAGTAAACAGCTAACAATGATGACAGGAGCAAATTCACACGTACTAATACTAATATTAAATGTAAATGGGCTAAATGGCCCAATTAAAAGACACAGAGTGGCAAACTGGATAAACAACCAGGATGAGTCAATATGTGGTCCTCAAGAGACCCATCTCACATGCAATGGCACACAAAAGGCTCAAGATAAAAGGATGAAGAAAAAGCTATCAAGCAAATTTAAACCAGAAAAGGAGTTGCAATCCTAGTTTCTGACAACACAGATATTAACACAACAAAGATTTTTTAAAAAGAAGGACATTAAACAATGACAAAACATTCAATTAAACAAGAAGTATTAACTATCCTAAGTAGATGTGCATGCAGTAAAGGATCAACCAGATTCATGAAGCAGGTACTTATTGACTTTTAACAATAATAGTGGAGATTTTAACATCTGACTGACAGTATTAAACAGACCATTGAGACAATAACACAGATATTCAGGACATAAACTCAACACTAGATCAAATGGACCTGATAGATATCTGCAGAACTCTCCATTCCAAAACAATACAATATACATTCTTTTCATTGTCATGTGACACCTACTCTAAAATAAGTCACATAATTGAAAATAAAATACTATTCAACAAATGCAAAAGAACTGAAATAATAACAGTTTCTTGAACCACAGAAAAATCAAACTGGAACTAAAGACTAAGACATATACTTAAAACCATACAGTTACATGGAAATTGAATAATAAGCTTTTGAATGATTTTTGGGAAAATAATGAAATTAAGGCAGAAATCAAGTTCCTCAAAACTAATGAGAACAAAAATACGTTTGTACCAGAATCTCTAGGACACAGTTAAGGCAGTATTAAGAGGGAAATTTATAGCATTAATTGTCCACATCAAAAAGTTAGAAATATTTCAAGTCTACAATTTAAGATTACAACTAAAAGAACTGAAGAACCAAGAGCAAACAAACCCCAATGTTAGCAGAAGACAAGAAATAACCAAAATCAGAGCTGAACTGAAGGTGATAGAGACACAAAAAATCATTCACAAGATCCACGAATCCAGGAGCTGGTTTTTTGGGGGAAAATAAAGGATAGACTGCTAGCTAGACTAACAAACAAGAAAAAAAAAAGAGATTTAAATAAACACAATGAGAAATATTAAGGAGCATATTACCACTGACCTCACAGAAATATAAACTTCAGAGAATATTATAAACACTTCTATGCATAAAAACTAGAAAATCTAGAATAAATAAATATCTGAACACATACACCCTCTCAGTGTTGACTGAACCAGGAAGAAACTGAATCCTTGAACAAATTGACAATTAATTCTAAAATTGAGGCAGTAATAAATAGCCTACCAACCAAAATAAGCTTAGGACCAGATGAATTCTGTTAGGTGTAAAATTCAGAATTCACAGCTGAATTCTATTAGTTGTAATAAAAAAAAAAAGCTTTTGTACTATTTTTACTGAAACTATTCCAAAAAGTTAAAAAGGAGGGATTCCTCCCTAACCCATTTTATGAGGCCAGCATCATCCTGATACCAAAACCTGGCAGAGATACAACAGGTAAAAACAAAACAAACAAACAAAAATTCCAGACCAATATCTTTGATGAACATCAATGCAAAAATCCTCAAAGAAATACTAACAAACCATATCCAGCAGCTCATCAAAAACCTAATTCACCATTATGAAGTAGGATTCATCCCTAGGATGCAAGATTGGTTGAACATACAGAAATCAATAAATGTGATTCATCACATAAACAGAATGAAAAGAAAAACCACATGATTATCTCAATAGATGCAGAAAAGCCTTTTGATAAAATTCAAATCCTTCATGTTAGAAACTCACAATCAACTAGGTATTGAAGGAACATATATACCTCAAAATAATAAGAGCCATATATGAAAAATCCACATCCAACATCATACCAAATGAATAAAAACTGGAAGCATTCCCCTTAAAAACAAGCACAAGACAAGGATGCCTTCTCTCACCACTTCTACTCAAAATAGTATTGGAAGTTCTGACCAGGGCAATCAAGCAAGAGACAGAAACAAAGGACATTCAAATAGGAAGAGACAAAGTCAAACATTCCTGTTAGCAGATAACATGGTCCTATATCAAGAAAAACCCATTGTCTGAGCCCAAAAGCTTCTTAAGCTTATAAGCAACCAACTAGTCTCACAATGGAAAAATCAATGTGAAAAAAAAAAAAATGCTAGCATTCCTATAAAGCAACAGTAGTCGGGTTGGCAGCCAAATCACAAATGAACTCCCATTCACAACTGCAACAAAAATAAAATAAAATACCTAGAAATACAGCTAACCAGGGAGGTAAATGATCTCTACAAGAACTACAAACTATTGCTCAAAGAAATCAGAGATGACACAAACAAATGGAAGAACATTTCATGTACCTACTTAGGAATAATCCATATTGTGAAAATGAGTATAAGTCCCAAAGGACTGTATAGATTCAATGCCATGGACATTCTTCATGGAACTAGAAAATACTATTTTAAAATTCCTATGGAACAACAAGAAGAAAGAGCCCAAATAGCCAAAGCAATCGTAAGCAACAAGAAGTAAGCTGGAGGTTTCATGCTGCCTGACTTCAAACTATACTACCAAACGAGCATGACACTGGTACAAGAACAGACATACAGACCACTGGGACAGGATAGAGAACACAGAAATAATGCTAGACACCTATAACTATCTGATCTTCAGTTAAAATGACAAAAGCAAGTGATGGGAAAGGATTCACTATTCAATAAATGGTGGTGGGATAACTGGCCAGCCATATGCACAAAACTGAAACTGAAAATGCAGGTCAGAACTGGACCCCTTTCTTACACTATATACAAAAGTTAACTCAAGATAGATTTAAGAATTAAATGTAAAACCCAAAACTGCAAAACCCTGGAAGGCAACCTAGGCAATTCCATTTAGGACACAGGCATAGGCAAAGATTTCATGACAAAGATGCCAAAAGCAATTGCAATAAAAGCAAAAACTGACAAATGAGATCTAATTGAACTGAAGAGTTTCTGCAAAGGAAAAGAAAATATCAGCAGAACAAACAGACATCCTACAGAATGGGAGAAAATTTTGCAAACTATGTATTCGGCAAAGGTCTAATATCTGGCATCGATAAGGATCTTAAACAAATTTACAAGAAAAAGAAACCAACAAGCTCGTTAAAACGTGGGCAGACAACATAAATAGATACTTCAAAAGGAAAGACATACATACAGCCAATAGTCATATGAAAAAAATGCTCAATGTCACTGATCATTAGAGAAATGAAAATTAAAACCATGTGAAATATCATCTAACAGCAGACAGAATGGCTACTAATAAAAACTCAAAAAATAATGGATGCTGGCAAGGTTGTGGAGGAAAAGGAACATTTATAAACTAGTTCAGCATTGTGGAAAACAGTCTTGCAATTCCTCAAAGACCTAAAGATCGAAATTGCTTTTGACCCAGCAATTCCATTACTGGGTATATACACAAAGGAATATAAATCATTCGATTATAAAGACATAGGTACATGTATGTTCACTGCAGCACTGTTCACAGTAGCAATGAAATGAAATAAACCTAAATGTCAATCAATCATACACTGGATAAAGAAAATATGTTACCTATACACCATGGAATACTATGCAGTCATATAAAGAACAAGATCCGTCCTTTGCAGGGACATGGATGGAGCTAATGGCCAGTATCCTTAGCAAACTAACACAGAAACAGAAAACCAAATACCACATGTTCTCACTTACAATTGGGAGCTGAATGGTGAGAATACATGCACATAAAGGGGCAACAACACAAACTGGGACATTTCAGAGGGTGGAGGTTGGAAGCAACTGCAGTGTCCATCAACAGATGAATGAGTAAAGAAATGTGGTGCATATACACAATGGAATAGTATTTAGTCATAAACATAGAACCTTTCATTTGCAACAACATGGATGGAACTCGTGGTAATTATGTTAATTGCAATAAACCAGATACAGAAAGATAAGCATCATATATTCTCACTTATCTGTGGAAGCTAAAAATTAAAAAAAAAATTAATCTTCTGAAACAGAGTATAAGGATACTTTTCAGCAGCTGTGAAAGGTAGGTGGGGAACAGGGGGAAGCAGGGATGATTGATGGGTCCAAAAAGTAATTGTAAATAATCAATAAGACCTATTATTTGCTAGCACACCATGATAACTATAGTAAAGAACAGTTTAACTATTTATACAAAAATAACCGGAAGAGTATAATTGGATTGCTTGAAACATAAAAGATAAATGCTTGAAATAACACATTCCCTTACCCTGATGTGATGATTTCACATTGCATGTCTGTATCAAAATATCTCATGTAACCCATAAATATATATATTTACTTTGTACCCACATAAGTTAAAATAAAAAGTCAAAAATAAATAAATATTATATAGAGAGGCAAAAGACCCTGAATATCCAACACAATATTTAAGGGGATGTGCAAAGTTGGTGAATTAATACTACCAGCCTTCAAGACACTAGAAAGTTACAGTGATCAAGACAGTGTGGGATTGGCAAAAGAATAAACAAATTGATTCGTACAATAAAATAGACAGCCCAGAAAAAATTCACATAAATAAGTTGATTCTTGACAAAGGAGCAAAAGCAACACAATTGCAATAGGATAGTATTTTTCAAAACTTGTGCTACAACAACTAGATGTCCACATATTAAAAACATGAATCCACATGCAGAACTTACACTGTTTACAAAATTAACTCAAAATGGAGCACAGGCTTAATGTATACATGACATGTTAAAACTTCTTGAATATAATATAGGGAAAAATCTCCATGACTCTGGGCTTTGTGATTTTTTTTAGATGTAACACCAAAGGCACAATTGATGAACAATTATTTCATAAGCTTAATTTTGTTAAAATTGAAAAGTTTTCCTCCCTGAAAGGCAATGTCAAAAGAATAAAAAGATAAGCCACCGACTGGTAGAAAATATTTTCAGAAGACTTATTCAATAAATAACCACAGTTTTCAGAATACCTTTATCTCCCCAAAATTCATATGTTAAAATCTTAAATCTCAAAGTGATGGTAGTAGGAATTGGGACCTTTTAGGAGGTGATTAGGTCATGAAGATGAAGCTCTCCTAAATCAGGGTAATTCCCTTACAAAAGAGACTCCAGAGAGCTCATTCATTCCTGCCACCACATGAGAACACATGCTTATACATGGTTAAAATAAGGACTAGGGACAACATTGAATGCTGACAAGAAGGTAGAGAAACTGGACCAATTATATAGGCAGTTAGGAGTTTAAATTTTTTTAGGAAAATAGCCTCACAGGTGTAAATCCTTTATGACTTAGGAAAAATTATTTTGAGTTTTAAATGTTATCTCAGTATTAATGGCTACTAGATAATTATTATGATTATGCCTCCACAGGCCTTCAAGATCAAACTTTTATCATTATTATTACTATTATTATTATTTTGAGATGGAGTTTTGCTCTTGTTGCCCAGGCTGGAAAGCAATGGCGTGATCTCAGCTCACTGCAACCATCACCTCCCAGGTTCAAGAGATTCTCCTGCCTCAGCCTCCTGTGTAGCTGGGATTACAGGCATGCAACACCACACCCAGCTAATTTTGTATTTTTAGTAGAGATGGGATTTCTCCATGTTGGTCAGGCTGGTCTCAAGCTCCTGATCTCAGGTGATCTTCCCGACTCTACCTCCCAAAGTGCTGAGATTACAAAAGGCATGAGCCACCGTGCCTGGCCAAACTTTCTTTTACTTTTTCTCTGAATTAGTTGCATAAGATACAAATGCAATTAGCAAATGCCCTGGCTTGACTACCTGGTTATTTTGACAGTGCTCTTCAGTTTTTAAGGTTTTAGTTTATTTCCTTGACAACGTGGCATCATAACACATTTTCACCTCATCTGCTTTGCCTTTGGAAGGACATGTTGATCTGAATATTTGTCTACTTAGTTTCATCAAATCCTAATAGTCCTTAGTTTCAGATATCACTACACGACAGAGGAACCTGTGATATTTATTAAGTGTATACATTCTATGAATATGTGTGACATGTTAGCACTCCTTAAATAAATAAGCTATATCTAAATTAATATAAACATCTATTCAGAATTCAGTGACTCTCCTTCACTGAATTCTGAATAGATGTTTTCAAGCAATGTACCATTCAATACAGGTGAGTTACATTAGCTAACTCCCAAATTACATCATATACAAACATACATTTATATGTGACACATACTCAACAGATCTTTTAGAAATAAGTAAAACAGAATATTAGAAATGATGGGAATAATTATCATTTCTTCAGAATAGAAAATATATTGTTATTCATATTTTCACAGACTGGTTTGCAAATTCTTTATGATGTAGCCATAAAGATAAATATTGTGGAAGAAGGCCAAGTTTATTGAACTTCAACTGTTATTTACCCATGTATCAGATATTTGCCCATAATTGTATCCTATAGCAAACATTTCTTTACTGTTTGTTAATTTTACTTACTTTCATTTTCAGATTAGAGCTCTATTTGTTGGCTGGAGAAAATTACTTCAAAGACAATGTTGTTTATAAACTTTCAGTCCTATATATAAGTAATTATACAAAAAAATCATTTCAATAATATTATAACTATGTTCTATTTATTCAGACTCTTTAAAGCATAATTGTTTTCATTATAATTAGCCTTAATAATTGAAGTATTACTTTATTTCAAAAGAATCATAATAAACTATACATGTAAAATACCACTTAAGTTTTGTTATCTTAGTCAAAATAACATAAATAATTATTATATTATGTGTTTATGTAATTACAATTCATTTTCTGGTAGCCCCTGGAACCTCTTTCTTCCTAAGAATACAGACAGTCAAGAATTTTTGGCCTTTGTGCCTCTGAAAGCAACAAAACTATTATAAGCCATCTTGAAACATTTTCTTTGTCTAACTCGAAAATCTTAGTTTAGGTAATAAAAATGTTCTCATTAGCCATGAGGAGAAATTATGTAAACATATAATAAACAGGATAACAACACTGGGTCAGCGTTATATTAATAATATGTAATATGGTGTGTAAAAGTAATGTAAATTATGTAGTATGTAATAATTTTATACATTACAAAATGGTGTTAAGCAGAGTGTACTAACATTTCATCCCAAGGATTACTTTGGGGAGCTTGTCACAATTGCCCTGTCATCTGCTTACCCACTGTTCCTGACAGGTCGCTGACACCAACTCATAATTGCTTAGGAAAAATTAGCATTTGGCCTTTCCCAGCCAAACTCACTTAGACTTATCAATTAAAGTTACTGCTCCAGAGTCAATGTTTTTTTCAAGGTTAGATAAGCAAAATCTGATAAAATTAAATTATAAGTAGAGTGCATAAGTGCATACCTGCATTAGAACCAGAACTCATAAAGCAGATATATGTCAAGCATACCTCCAGAGCTATAAAAACTATGCAGAGTTTTATTTATAACATATCCACTATTTAAATAATTGCTTATGGTTATCTTTTTAATTTTCCATTTACAAATTACAAATCCAATTACCACTTTAAAACTTCACTTCCCATTGGGAACATTTTATTCTTTTCTTTAATGACATAGTCCTATAGTGCGAATTTTCACTTGAAATCTAAGTTGTGAATTTTTTTTATAAAAACGGATTTGTACTTACTCTGGCAGCACATATACTAACTTTAAAATGATACAGAGAAGATTAGCATGGCCCCTGTGCAAGGCTGACTCACAAATTCATGAAGTGCTCAGTAGTTTCATGAAAACGAACACACTGTCCAAAGAAAGTTATAGGTTCAATGCTATTCCTCTTCATTATTATCATATTTTTTATCTTTATCCAACTTTCTGTGAACTTAACTTTTTTAAACTTGATGCTTTAAATTATGATCTATTGGTCATTCTTCAACTACCTGTAAATTATCCTCTAGTTTCCACTTCATACAATTTATTATTTTTATATAAATACTTATTAATAATTGTAAAGTTCTAAATATTTTCAAACTTTTATCATGCTTTCTTTATTCTTTTTTAATTATATAATTTCTTTTCTGTAGTTTTATACAATAGATATTTAATATGTTTTTTTATATCATTTTTGCTCAGAGAAGTTTTGAAGTACACTTTTTATTTCACTTTGATTGGAGCTTGCTGCTTGGCCTGACACATGGATAAATTTCATAAATGTCACATCTGACTTGGAAAAAACTCACTGTTTTGCATTTTTGAGCAGGATATTCTACACACACTAAGCTGCAACATAAATGAAAAGTTTGCCTTTTCTTTGGTGGCTATGAACCTCGTCTTTCTAACTCTGACAGTGGGGAGGGCAGTTGATTGATGGCCTCTGCCACTGTCCTTCATCCACCACTGCATATTGTCCCAAAGTCGAAATTCCCCTAGGAGGCTTCTAGGTAACGCCTGACCTATTTTTTTATTACGTTGACTTCCTCTACTGGACAGTTTGGCTCGACAACTGCATTGGTTTCCTAGAGCTGCTGTAACAATTATCAAAGCGTCAGTGACTTAAAACAATTGAAATACTTTCTAATTGATGCTAGAAGAAAAAGTCTGAAATAAGTAATACTGGACTGTTATTAAGAAGTCATCAGAGCCATTCTTTCTCCAGAGGCTCCAATGAAGAATGCATCCCTTGCTTATTCCAGCTTTTGGTGACTGCAGTGTTTCCTGACACCTGTGGCTTCATCACGCCCATCTCAGCTTCATTGGTCATTTTCTTTCTTTTCTTGTATGTGCCTTCTCCTTTTTCTGTCAGTGTGAAATCTCCCTCTGCCTCTCTCTCAGGAGGACACTTCTAATTTCATTATCCAAGATAATACCTTTATCCTAAAATCCCTAGTTTAATCTTATATTTTACCAAACAAAATTATATTCTTAGGTTTTGGTAACTAGGGCCTGATATTCTTGGGGGACTTTTTCAGCTGACCATGCACACGTATGTTCATTGCTGAACTGTTTACAATAGCAAAGACCTGGAGCTCACCCAAATGTCCATCCACGATAGACTGGATAAAGAAAATGTGGCACATATACACCATGGAATACTACGCAGCCATAAAAAAACGATGAGTTCCTGTCTTCATGTGGACATGGATGAATCTGATGGTTTCATCATTCTCAGCAAACTGACACAAGAACAGAAACCCAAACACCCATGTTATCACTCATAGGCAGGTGTTGAATGATTAGAACACATGGACACAGGAAGGGGATCATTAACACATTGCTGTCAGTTGCTGGGGGAGGGGCTATAGGAGGGATGTGGGGGGTGGTTATGCCAGGGAGGGATAATGTGGGGAGATATACCAGATATAAGTGATGGGGGGATGAATGCAGCAAACCACCTTGCCAAGTATGTACCTATGCAACAATCCTACATAATCTGCACATGTGCCCCAGAACCTAAAGTACAATTAAAAAAAAAAAAAAAGGAATGAAGGAGTGAAGGAATTAAAGGATGAAAAATTTTAGTTTGTTTTTTCCTCACTTGAAATTTGTTATTTTTTTATATATAAGAATACCCAACACTTAGAACAGAATACCTATAAACTAAAATATACATAGGCATGAATTATTTTTTTCAAATGAATTTGAGATATGGAAAATCATATATGGATTAGTTCTAAGATAAAACATTTGAGATATAAGTAACTTTATTAAATTTATTTTGTTACTTTCAAAATAATGGAAAAGGAAATCTCTTAGGAGTTGATCTTGGAGATATTCTAGATTTTTGACAATCTGTAGAACACATCAGAATGAACTAATTATAACTGGGATTAAAGAGTCCCACATTCATTATAAAAAGTCAATCCTTATTAAAATATCAAGACTAATTAGTTCGTTAAAATTGGCATTTAATAACAAAATGCCATCAGGCCCTACTATAGTCAATTGTGATTCTAGAGTTGCAACATGTCTGTATAACTTTCTTATAAATCATTTTAATCATTAGATAATTTTTAAATAAACTTCTAGGTGCAAGGTTGGTTATATCATCATTTATTTGAACATACTCCTGAACAGTCTTTGTGATTCCAAAATGTATATGTTGCATTACAAACATT
Source organism: Sapajus apella (assembly GCF_009761245.1). Classification (NCBI taxonomy): domain Eukaryota; kingdom Metazoa; phylum Chordata; class Mammalia; order Primates; family Cebidae; genus Sapajus; species Sapajus apella. The sequence goes on along the minus strand of NW_022436967.1, from coordinate 21,656,960 downwards.
TTGTTACATTATGAACATTTTTATTTATTGTGTACTCTGTCTCTCCAAAACGGAAATTGAATGTATTTCTAAGATTAATAATAACTCAAGTGACAGCTTAGAAATATATTTATTATAATGTTATACACTTTTATTTATTGTGTATGCTGTCTCTCGAAAAGGGAAATTGAATGTATTTCTAAGATTAATAATAACCCAAGTAACAGCTTGGAAATATATTTATTATAATATTATAATATTAACTCAGTGTCCTGAACAAGACAGAAAAGTTGTGCTTGTATTCTTCCAAATGTATACCTAAAATTAAGCATAAATTCCAGTCACATTAGAAAAAAATGAAAAACTAAGCCAGAAAATCCTAAGAAGTTACAATTAAACATATATCACAACTGAATGAGAAACTGAGAACCCTTTGAGAAGCCTATATCTTAAACCTAATTTTCATTTTTATTTATATTTTTTATTTATGTGCTTTGTTCTAATTCATATAATCATTTGAACTAAAAAGGCTACATAACAAATGAGCTATTCAACTAGGAGTCATCATGATATTCACATCAAAAAACTGGTATTATTGAATAAATAGCTGATGGATATATTCATTGATTAACAATATTAAGCTTCCCAAAAAATCTCCTGTTTCTCAGTTAAAGCTTTTATTTGGTAAATATGTATACAAAGATATGACCGTTTATAAAATGTATGATGTAATAACAGTGTACAATGTATTTTTAAAATTGTAATCAACAAATGTTGTATGTATTTGTTGTGTGCATGCTGTTTTGAAATATGTGCATTGTGAAATAGCAAAATTGAACTAATTGAGATGCATTTTTCTCATATACTTACTTTTGTGATAAGAACACTTAAAATCTATTTTCTTAGCAATTTTCAAAAATACATTTTATTAACTATAGTCACATATTGTACAAATGTCTTCTGAATTTATTTCTCCTATTGTATTGAAATTTTATGTATTTTGTCCCACATCTCATCAGTCTCCTTCCTCTCCCACAGCTCCTAGTAACCACCATTCTACTCCCTCTTACATAATTTCAACTTTTTTACACTATACATATAAGTGACACCATGTGGTATTTGCCTTTCTGTGCCTGTCTAATTTCACTCAATATAGTGTCTTCCAGGTTCACCCACATTGTCATAAATGACAGACTTTTTTTTTTTCTTTAAGGCTGAATAGTATTAAGTTGTGTGTTTATAATACATTTCCTTTATCTATTCATTTGTTGATAGATACTTAGTTTGATTCCATATTTTGGCTACTATGAGTAACACTGTAATGAACATGGAAATCTAGTTAACTCCTTGACATACTGATGTCAATTTCTTTAAATATATACTCAGCTGCGGGATTTATGGTTGTTTGATTTTTAGTATTTTGAGGAACTACCATACCATTTTCCATAATGGCTGCATTAATTTGCTTTCCCACTAATACCATGCAAGTTTTCTCTCTTCTTTGCATCCTTGTTATTAGCTATCTTTTGCCTTTTTGATAAAAATCATTCTAACAAGTAACAGGTCTAACTCATTTTGGTTTTCATTTGCATTTCTCTGATAATTAGTGATATGGAGTATCTTTACATATACGTGTTGGTCATTTACCTGTCTCATTTTGGGAAACGTCTATTGAGGCCCTTTGCTCATTTTAAAAATCCCGTTATTTGTGTTCTTATTATTGGGTTAGTTGAGCTCCTCATATATTTTAGATATTAATGCCTTATAAGATGTATACTAAGCAATTTTTTTTCCATTCAGCAAGTGTGTCTTTACTCTGTTAAGTTTTGCTTTTGTTATGCAGAGCTTCTCAATTGGATGTAATTTTATTTTTCCACTTGGTGCCTGTGCTTTTGAGGTCTTATCCAAAATATGCTTGCACATCCCAATTTTATCAAGTGTTTCCCTTAGGTTTTCTTCTAGTGGTTTCATAGTTTCAGGCTTTATATTTAACTGTTTAATTCATTTTTATTTGATTTTCATATACGGTAAGAAATAGCGGTCTAGTTTAATTTTTATCCATGTGGATATTCAATTTCTCCAACACCATTTGTAGAAGAAACAGTTCTTTTGCCAATTTGTGTTTTTGGCACCTTTGTCAAAAGTTAGGCAGCTGTGAATGCCTGGATGTATTTCTGTGTTCTCTACTCTGTCCCATTGGTCTATGTTTCTGTTATGATTCATATTCAGCCATAAAAAAGAATGAGATAATTTCCATATATATATATATATGTGTTTGTGTGTGTGTGTGTGTGTGTGTGTGTGTGTGTATACACACACACCAGGATTCTTTACTCTTTCTTTCTTTACTTTCTCCCTTGAAGATTTCATCTGTCTCTTGGATTAAAATATCATTTATGTGTTGACTTCCTCAAATTTATATCTCCAAGCTATGGCTTATCTCCTCACCTCTGGATTTTTTTTAAATGATAGCAAAGGCCCCGCATAGGTTCATAGAGGTACAACTAAAATATCAAAATTAACACATCTACAACTGAAACTTATGTTGCACCATCCTAACCTCAAGCTCCATCTGCAGTTTTTCCCTGCATAACGAAGGATAACTCCACCCTTCCAGTTGCTCAGTTGTAAAACTTGAAATCATTATTCTCTCTTTCTCTTGACATGTGTATCTGAATACTCCTTATGGTTTACAATTAAATCATTTCTACTTCAACACCTCAGTTTAAGTCATAAGAATTTACTGTAGTAACCTTTTAACTGGTGTCCTGATTCCACTCTATTCTTTATAGTACATTGAGAATTATTATTCTAAAATGCAAATCATTCAATTTTTTAGTTCTGAATTCCCCAGTAGTTTTATTTTCTTTTTTTTTTTCTTTTTTTTTTTTTTTTTCTTTACTTGTGTTTTAAGTTCAAGAGTACAAGTGCAGGTTTGTTACATAGGTAAACTTGTGTCATGGGGATTGTTGTACAGATTATTTCATCACCCAGGTATTAAGCCTAGTACCCATAAGTTATTTTTCCTGATCCTATTTTTCGTTTTACCCTCTACCCTCTCAAAGTCCTCAGTATGTGTTGTCCACCTCTATGAGTCCACATGTTCTTATCATTTAGATCCCACTTACAAGTGAGAACATCTAGTATTTGATTTTCTGTCCCTGAGTTAGTTTGTTAAGGATAGTGACTTCTAGCATCATTTGTGTCCCTACAAAGGACATAATCTCACTCTTTTTCATAGCTGCATACTATTCCATGGTGCATATGTACCACAGTTGCTTTATCCATTCTATCACTGATGGGCGTTTAGGTTGATTTCATGTCTTTTTCTGTTGTGAATAGTGCTGCAAGAAAAGCCCAGTGGTTTTCTGAGCAAAGGACAAGTATATATTGCTGATTCTACCTACCTCTGATCTCTCTCTGACCTCATTATTACTCTCTCTCTATCCTATAGCAATACTAGGCTCCCTGCTGATTATGAAAAACTCAAGGCATATCCTGTCTTATAATCTTTGTGGTTTCTCTTGCCTCTGCCTCAAATTTCTTCCCCCTTATATCTATTTCTCCAGCTTCTTCACCTCCTTGACCTTTTTACTCAAATACCACTGCCTCAATTATGCCTATACCTTCCAACAATGAGGAAAATTGCATTTTACCTTCTCCCCCTGGCTCACTTGATACTATTTATGCTCATCTATTGTTTTCTCTACATTATTTATAAATTTCTACTACATTACATTAACATGATTTTAAATTTATAATATACTACACTATTTATATTTTCATTATCTTCTTTCCAACTAGAATTTTTAATACAGAAATCATTTTAAGTTTCTTTTACTGATAAACTCTAAGTGCATAGAAGAGTCCCTGCACATTCACAAATATTTATTGAAAAAATTAATAGTTGAATGTATTACTATGCAAATGTATTCATCTGCAACATTATAAAGCATATACAATCATGTAAATAAACAAGAACAAGACAATAAATAAATTCCTGCAGTAATTTCATATTTTAATTTCTTTCTACAGAATAATTAGCCATATTGAATACATGTGGATTACTTTTGGTGAGGAAACATTTGTAACAGAAAAATAGAAAATAAAATTTATATTTTTGAATTTTAAATAATTTAATATCTGCATGTCAAATTAAGTTGAGTTTGTTGCTCTTGAAATTTAGTCATTTATTGGTATATGAATCATAAGATTATTGTATCATTAAGAAATAGTAGTTTGTGAATATTTGATATAAAAAACTGAGCTATTAAATGTTATTTTGGGGTATTAGCTATTTTACATAGTAGAAGAAAGTACACAGTTAATTGTATTTTAATTTCATTATGAGTGTGCATTACTTTCTTTAATTTTATTGTTAAAGTCTGAAAAGACTTTTGTTATTGAAAAATAAAATTCTTTGTAAACAATCTAGAGTTTGAGCTAGATGGTATAGATTCTAGGTCTAATTTCACCCCTCAGTGTACCAGAAAGCAGAGCAAGATGAAATATTTATGTTAATTACTTGAAATTCTTCACATGTAAAATTTGAGAGTTCAGTTATATAATATCTTAGTTTCCTTCCAGCTTGAGAATCAATGATCTTTTTATTTTACTTTATTTAGACATAAAAAATTATAAACTTTAATAATTTTTAGGTGAGTTGAAAACTGCAAGCTTTACTCTATAGGTCTATGTATGTCTATATAATGATTGCCCATATGTTTCTCCTTAAACTTTTAGATACATATCAGTGTGTTGAGAACAAAAGTCTTCATAATTGAAGTTGCAACAGATTTGTGGCAAATTTTCAGAAGATTCTTCTCTTTTATGAATTATTATATCCAATTATTGACAAAAATTTTTGTATCAAATGATGTTTTGATAAAAAAAAAACATTAATTTAACTTTGATAATTGCAAAATTTTATAATTTTCTTTCTTAAATTTTAGCAGTAGTCTCTAGATATTATTTTAACAAAAATTATGTTTTCTGGCTTCATATTCTTTTCCATAATGATTGTATTAATTTACATTTTCACCAACAATGTAAAAACATTTCATTATCTCTACATCCTCGTCAAGATTTCTCATTGTAATTTTAATTTTAATTTCTCTTATGATTAGTGATGTTAAGCTTTTCTTTTCATATGCTTTTTGGCCATTTATATGTCTCCTTTTGAAAAATGTCTATGAATGCTGTTTGGATGAATAGACACTTTAACATTTTTGAGGTGTTTGGGTTCCCTGTATATTATGGACATAAGTCCTGTACCAGGTGCATAGTTTACAAATATATTTCCTCCCATTCTGCAGGTAATCTGTTCATTTTGTTGGTTATTTCCTTTGCCCATGCAGAACTTTTTTAGTTTAATTAAGTTCCATTTGTCTGTTGTGTTGTTGTTGCTGTTGCCTATTCTTTTGAGATCTTATTTCCCTAGACCAATGTCCAGAAGTGTTTTCCTGAGGTTTTTCTTTTAGTATTTTTATAGCTCCAGGTCTTATATTTAAGTCTTTAACCCATCTTAAGTTGACTTTTCTATATATGGTGAGATAAAGGTGTCCAGTTTCATTCTTCTGCATATGACAATCCAATTTTTCCAGCACCATTGATTGAAAAGTGTGTTCTTTTCCCAGTGTAAGTTTTACTCAACTTTGCAAATATCATTTGGCTATGGTTTAATGACTTTATTTTGGAGTTTTCTATCATGTTCATTTGGTATATACGTCTGTCTAATTTCATGCCAGTATTATGCTGTTTTGGTAAATATAGCCTTGTAGAATAATTTGAGGTCAGCTGGTCATGTGATACTTCCAGTTTCATTCTTTTTGCTTAGGATTGTTTTGGCCATTTGAGCTCTTTTTTGGTTCCATATGAATTTCAGGATTGTTTTTCCTAATTCTGTGAAAAAGGACATTAGTTTTTGATGGGGAGTGCATTGAATCTGTGGATTGCTTTGGGCAGTATGGTCGTTTTAACAGTATTAATAATTCTGATCCATGAGCCATAGGATGTTTTTCTATTGTTTGTGTCATCTATAATTTCTTTCATCAGTGTTTTGTAGGTAGATATCTTTCATATTATTAGTTAAATATATTCCTAGGTATTTATTCATTTGCAGCTATTGTAAATGGGATTGCTTTTTAACTTTGCTCTCAGCTTGGTCATTACTGATGTGTAGAAATGTTACCGATTTTGTACATTGATTTTGTATCATGAATCTCTTCTGAAGTCATTTATCAAATCAAAGAGTTTTTGTGGAGTCTTTTAGATATGAAATAATATGATTAACTCTTCTTAAAAATACTCACTTACTTTGATTTGTCTGCATAAGTACATAAAGAAGGGACCTAGTGCATACATAGAGACTGAATATACATGGATGTATTTCTTTCAACTTTGTCAGGAAACACATAAACTCCAAGTTAAGAAAAGTATTATGTGGAGTATCTATGAGCTATAAATAGTCCAATTGTATAATATTATTACATAGATAAGTTATTACAGACTACTGATAGTGTTTAATAAATATGTTCTGAATTTAAACAAATTACTCTCTTAGGCATAATAATGGAAAAGAGCAGGAATTGCATTCTCCATACCTAATGCTTACCTGATCCTTTAGGTGTTTTCTTGTTTTTTTTTTATCTCAATCTCTTTTATGAAAAATAGTGCCTAAGATCTCTCCTTTATAAATAATTATTAACTATTGCTTTTAAAGTGACATTGAGGTAAGAACAGGAAAAAGAGAATTTTAATTGGGAATTTTGCTGTTTTAATTTTCATAAGCCTGTATATTTTTAGATGTTTCTAGTGTTACTTCTTTGAAGATCTACCCCCAGGTCTCTGCCTCCAGCAACAGTGTCAAAAGAATTGATAAAATATATCCACTAACATTTAGAACATGTTACCTATGAGAAATTAAACTACACAATTTAGTCCTTATCTAATTAAATCCTCATTACACGGTAAGGTACCGTCTTTTATCCCAATTTCACAATGAAGAGTCAATGTTTTGGTTTAAATTAATTACCTAAACCTGAGAAGGCATTGAAATTTTGTTACCATATACATAGGTTTTGATAAGCATCATACACAAGTATATGTATGTATTTATAATAATTGCAGGACTGCTGTACTGTAGGTTTTACATATGAATCATTAAGTGTTCTTAGGAATTTGATTCTAATAGATGTTTAGCAAATGCCAATTTATCTTTAATTTGTTTTTCTTGAATAGTTTATCTCACTTGCAGTATTCTGTCCACGAGAATCACATCAGTATTTTAGAGAAATTAATAATATTAAGTATTTTAGTGCAAACAAAGGACATACAACATATTTAATATTGACTTTATATTACCTTTAAATTAGAAGTAAAAACTTGTTCTTCAAACAGAATGTCTTGTTTCTTATATGAAATTTTATATTTGTGTAATTTACTCAAATGTTAACATGAAAATGGTGATGTTAAACAACACTTTTGATAGCTCTATAAGTGTAGTGGGAATCGTGATTTCTGAAAAAGAAAATTTAGTTATGGTGGTAAGATTATTGCATAATTTCCCACAGGATCTCTATATCAGAGTTCATTTTATTACCACTTAGAACAAGTTGTCTGTATTCATTTTAAATTTAAAGTAATGCCAAATAAAACAACATCCTAAGGCAGCTCACAGTATGAGCAGACATCTGTTAATGGTACCATGAATAGTTATGAACTGTGTTACTGAAAAGCCTTTGCTAGAAAAATATTGCCTCCTTATTTATTTTACAGCAATGAAAGCCTCATTTTTCATGGTTTTGTAGTTGCATTCAAATATACCAATCATTTCAATGCAATCACTTCTATATAGCAAATTTTATTGCAGAATATAAGATGGAATTGCTAATGTTCTCTTGAAGGATAGACAATTTCTCCATCAGCAGTGTTGTCTTACCATTTTCTTGCTATTTTAATATTTAAGTAATATTTATACATTTTAAATAAAATTTAGAAAGTCTGATTTTATATGCAAATTTAATATGACTAACAAATAAATAGAGCTAAAAAATTATAAATGTTCTCTTGTTGAGCTCTGGGACTGTCATTTATTTTTTCATATTTTTAGTAGCTGAAATAACTTTATACAAGAAAACTGAAACTTTAATCTATGAAAATATTTTTATAATTAGCATTTGTTTTAAAAATATGTAAATAAGAAATGAATAAAAATGGCAATTTTCCCTTATATAACAAAATAATAAAAATATGTTACAATATGTGCAACTTTATCTTTTTCAAATAGGTTATTTACCACTTCCAATTATATCTTAGAGGTAGAGATGATAAGTTGACATGTATGAATTTATATTTATCCCGAATCAGAGAACGTAAAATAGAATTATTTAACCCAAATATGTAACTCATGACTTTCTAGTCAAATATTAGTGTGTACTTAATTATTGTATTTTGAGGTTCAGTAAAGTTTTGTAGAAAAAATTATTGTTACTTTATAAAATTGTAACAATAAAAATATTATTTGACAACACATTTAGGTATGTGTGTAAATGAATTTATTTCATTTAAAAATGTTCCTAGATATAAACAGTTAAGATTTCATTAAAATTAAAAAAAAAGAAGGAGCAACATTACAAGAGTGTTTAACGATAAGATAATGATAGAAATTACGAGAAATTATAAAATTTGTCATGTAAGAAATAACATGTCATGTTAGGAAAAAGAGGATGTAGCTTAAATGTGCAAGTCAGACATTGACATCATCATCATCATCATCATATTGATGTTGTTGTTGCAAATCTAATATGATAATTTATACTTCAATGATATAATATGCCAAAAATATATTTCAGGGCTTTGGATACATTTATGTATCTGATTAAAGAATAACTCTGTCAGGAGAATACCATTGTTGTCTATTGTTTACACAAGAAGAAAAATAACATAAAATCATGTAACTGATATGTGATGACACCAGGATTTGAACCCAACTTGACAGTTACCCTAGGCTATCATTTTAATTGTTAAATATGAAGAATTAGGTATAATCGTTTTTAAAAGTTGGTTCTTTGACAAACAGACCACAAGTGGAAAGGAAAGGCTATACATGTGAAGCTGGAAAACTGATTTCTAACTAACCAACTGATATCATGAAACATCTTCAGATGGTCACCTCAAGCCACATACTGCGCCTGGCAGATGCTGTTGTTTCTTATCTACAAGAAAGTGGAGTGATGAGTGAGTCTGCCATGCCATGTTGTCCCTACTCAGTGTCTAATGAAACACTTATGACCACATATTGGGAGCAAGTGACATGTTTTGTATTTCAGTGGCAAGATTTAATTATATGGACAAATAATATGTCAACTTTCACAAACATGGGTTCTTTATGGTGAGGGGATTCTTTTTGAAAGGAAATGTATTTTCAACTATGAAGAAAGCAGCCAAAACCGACAGTGCCTGTATTTTTACCTAACTGAGCACATGCAGTGATTTGATTGTATAAAAGGCACCCTATAATTGGATATTAAACCAGTGTTCTAACATCACCTGGGATCTGTACCTTTGGTTCAAGGTACCTAAGAGTAACAAGCCAGTATTTACTTCTTTAATACAACCAGCAAAATCCAGCCAAAACACTGTAGGAAAGAAAAGGACACAACCCACCATTCCCCTACTGCACTCTTAACCCAACAGATGAAAATGGAACTATGACAGTCTTCAAATGGCCCTTGGAATAGTAATCAAACTCGCTTCCTGGACTCAAAACGTGCATAGATTATCACCACTGAGAATCTCTATACTGAAATCAGTAAATCTGCTGTGGTGCTGCTCATTTTTTTTTTTTTTTGGTTGTTATGACTAATGAAAAGTATGTATATACCAGACAAACTCTAGCAACTAAATATAGTTTCACTGAGTGGTCCTTAAATTGGAGCTCTACAAAGTGCAGCTGAAGGGCACATCTCAGCAGAAGACAATATCTACATTTGAGGAGGAGCTGTGGCGCTCTAAGGCATTACACCCACTACTTTAGGGAGCAGATATTAATAGGTCAGACCCCTTTTGAGCTCCAGGACAATTTTCTGTGTCACTTTCATCTGAACCTGTCAGTAACATTTGGGTAGAGTGGCTCTCTAGCTCAAATCTTGTACAGCCAACATTGTTGGTAATGTAATCCTAGTATTTTATTCCAAAACTGTCCCAGTCTTTCTGAATATTGCAGAGTTCTCCCCCAAACCTGAATATTTCACAATTGTACATTATCTTAAGATCCCATAAATCTTGTACCCAAAAAAAGAATACTCATTAAGGAGCCAAAAAATGAACTCTTATTCTCATGATCAAAAAACTGTGAAAGAGTGAGGAATAGCTTCTGAAATTAGCAAATCAGATTTCATGATTACCTTTTTACTTGTTTTATATATTGTGTATTAGAGAGAGAGAGAGATTATGTTTCATAGGTTTATGAAGTTATGGAAGCTGAGAAGTCTTACAATCTGCCATCTGCAAACTGGAAACCCAAAAAAACCAGTGACATAATTCAGTCCAAGTCTGAAAAAAACTAAAAACCATGAATGCTGATGTAAATTGCAGTCCGAGAGCAGAAGATGAGATGAGATGACCCAGTACAAGCAATGAGCTAGAAAAAAAAGGGACAAATTCTTCTTTTCTCTGCCTTTTATTTTATTCAGGTCCTCAATGTATTTGATAATGGACACCCACAGTTAGGAAAGCCATCTGCTTTATTCAGTTCACCAATGCCAATAATAATCTCATCTGAAAACATTTTTCCATACTCCTCCAGAAGTAATATCTAATCTGGGAAACTTTTGTCCCAGTCAAGTTGACAAATAAAATTAACCATCATATCCTGTAATTTCAAGTTATAATTTTTAAGAATTCCATAATCATAAGAGTACACAGGGTTTTATATCCCCTTTGGGGAAATGGAAGTGAATCTAATTTATCTTTATAGATGGATCTGGTTTCTCGTGGCTCCAGAAATATAAACATAAAGTATTTTCCCTGGAATGAGGAGAGATATTTTAGAAGTTAAAGAAAAAATAACTAGAAAACTACATTTGCCATGTGTAATCTCTGGTGCCATATCTCGTCTGCAGGGTTACGAATATGGGACAAGCTGACACCACGGGAAGAGAATAATTGCCATATGATTCAACACATCTATGCTATGCCTGCTATGTCTGTGCTAGGTATGTATGTGGACAACTGTCAGCCTCTCTGAACTAATTTTTAGAATGACGTATGCAGAAATTAGATAAAAAAGGAAGGAGAGTAGGGAAAAAGGCACTTTGTCTTAGAAAGGTTATTTTACAAGTATAGTCCTGTTGTTTGAGTGTCACTAATTTTGACCAAAATTATAAATTTTGAAGTGCTCCCAAGCCACTTTGATATTTAAAATTGTTAAAATAATGAATAGTCTCTTTCAAATCCAATCAATTTTAATGCTACTCCTTTCTTACAAACCAATATTATTTTTTGTCTTACCATGAGAATTAAACAAAAGTTTAGAGTAAGCCTGTCTTCAGTTACCAGTATAATTGCTTAGAAGCATGGTCAGCTTATTTTCACAGAAATTTCCAAGTGATAGAGAAATATTTCTACACAAACATTTAACAAGCCTTTGGAATTAATTTTGATTTCAATTTGAATACGTTCAATTCATACTTTTTGTTCAGAATTATGCAAATCATAGTGGTCTAGGAAGGGAGGATGCTTGCTGTCTCAGCAACGTTTTTGAAGCCATTCTGGAGAGTTCTAGGAAATGAGTAGGTCCTCTGAATAAAGGCCTGTGGGCAAGGAAGTCTGAGAAACATGTATGCCAAGTTAGTCAAATGGTACCAATCTGATCTGGTCTAAGTATACATTTTATTTATACTTCAGTGATAATTTTTCTTCTTTTAAATTCAAGCCAACATGAATAAATATGGAGATTTGAAATGATAGCCCAAATGTGTAGCTTCTCTGGAAAGATCTGGCTACTTTGGTTGGCATTTGTGCATGATCATGGCTTCACTACAGGAGGTCATACCCTCCAGTGCCTGAGTCATGGACTTCTCTGCATACTTTTGCTATCTGTCTGGTTTCTGTAGGGCTTTGAGTTAATGTTGCCTACTTCATATCCATCCTAAAGAGTTGTAATACACGTGAAAGGTCCTGGCTATCTGGTTAACTTTGTTTGATCCAGCATTTACAAAACATTTTTTAGCACATGTCACAATGACTGCTGGCATATCCACTAGAATTCTGTGCAACAGAACGTAAGGGAGCATAGGAACGAGTGGGTGGCACACAGATTTAGCAGTAGGAACTTGAGTTCTATATATAGACTGACAGTAGACTTTTTAATTAGTAGACTAATTAATGAATGCAGCACCATTGGAATTATTTACTGAGTGCTAATGCTAGCACTCCAATGGTGTTGCATCCATTAATCTTCTGCTATGTCATATCTGTTATTTTTTAATAACATTTATTTTTTCCAAAATGTTGATATTGAATACTTTGCCTATCAGTGTATTTATTTATTTTTTAAGAGTCAAGGTCTCACTCTGTTACCCAGACTGGTGTGCAGTAGTGTTATTATAATTCACTGCAGCCTCTGACTCCTGGGTTCAAGTGATTTTCCTGCCTCAGCTTCCTCAGCAACAAGGACCACAGGTGGGAACCACCATGCCCAGAGTATCAACTTACAATGTACGGAAAAATTGTTAATACTTGAGAGGTAGAATGCCCTAGAGGAAAGCAGGAGATATACTTAGTTAACATAAAATATTCTTCTGCAAATATATTATATATTATACTCTTGGAATCTATTGAATTTTGTTTTTATATGATGCTTTGTTACAGAATTGATAATCTGTTTCCTACAGTCTATCTTCAGACATTAATATGAGAGTGGTGAAATTAATATAGTATGTTTAAACATTAAAAAAAAAACTTTAATAAGTAGCAGAACCAGTCTTTCACCAATGACTGTAAATATTGTTGGAATAATTTTGTAAATATGAGAAATTGTGAAAGACTATTAGTGTCTATGCAGCTTCATCTGTATGTACAGACATTAAAATTTTTTCATTGAACAAAATTGATCCTTTTATGCTTTTTGCATTTTCATATTCACAGTTATTAGCTTTTGTTTTTTGTCTGTTTTCTTCAACATTTCTAACTTTTCAGAGAAGTACTTTGTCTAAATAATGTATAAAAAGTAACTGGCATTAAGAAAACAACAGATATTAAGCATTATAAAAAATTATGTTAATTCAATGAGTTGAGCGGATTGCATGTTGGCCATGATTGAGAATGCTAGAAATAACTTTCCCTTTACCTATATGATATTTCAATATTTACATACAGAAACAGCTTGAAATTATAATTATGATTTTTTACAATAAAAGTTTACCTGACAAGTATGATTAAATTTAAATAACCTATTGTTCAGATGAGAGTATTAATCAGTTCGAATATCTGATTCTACTTGACAGTACGTATTGGAAGCTGTAATACATGTATACACACATACACACACACACACAAACACACACATGCCAGTGTAATATGCATAAAGATAGTAGCCTGAGAGCAAAACTATCAGATACATTTACACTAACAAGGATTATTTTATTAATACTTTCCCTAAAGGTAGGTAATATTTTCAAACTAAAAAAAATGCATTTTTTCTACTATACATAAAAGATAAAGTTTGCAGTTCTCCCTGATACCTAGGGAAAGCTTTTAAACTTAAGCATTAAAGTTTCAAAAGTCCAAAAGCAAATGCTGACAACAGCTCTGGAAACAGAGCATAGGACAAAGTCTGGGATCTGTTGCACTGAAATAGCTCTTAAAAGCATCTTCAGTGATACACATTTGTAAACCCAATATACACTTTGTGGTTTTTTCATTCATCATGGTAGACTAAGCTCTGCTTTTGAATAATCCTTTTAATTAGAAAATACAAAATAATTATTGGCTGCTGTGAAAACATGATTTTCCTTCAAAAATATTAACATATTCTTCTGAAAACATAAAAATCCTCAGAAATCATGCAGTCTCAGTTTAGTTTAAACATGCTAATAATGTCAAAATCTTTAGCTTGCTGTTGAGTTTTTGTGTGTGTGTGTGCAATTCTGCTGATCATTTCTGAAAGCAAATCTTCTAAAATAGGGCATACTTAAAATGAATTAGGTAGAATATAAAAATTTTCCTGTAATCATTATGAAACTTATTTCAGTGTTTCATTTATGGAGTAGCTTGAAGTGCTCATTTAGTCAGTTATGTATATTTTTAAATATGTTTTTAAAAGCCTTTCCAACCTTCTTGATATGTTTTACATGTATGCACTCTCATACTACATCAAGTAAAACACAATTTAAAGATTTTCCTTATAATGTACTTTTCATTTTATCTAGCCCAAGAGAGATCTTAAGCATACATCTTAGTATCTTAAAGAAACAACAATGAATAGTCATAACCTGGGGAAAGGATAGTGTTACTACATCTGTCTTACTGAAAATGGTGAACCTGGATACATGACTTCTTTTTCAAAGATTAGGACACTACAATACCCAACTCTGATAAATCTGTTTCTCTGCTTGCTATTAGAATGTGGTTCATTAAACAGTATTTGGCAACAAGATATAAAGCATACTGATCTTTCAATGTTTTTGCCTTTCTGAACATTGTATTATATAAAAAAGTTGATTTATCTGCTATGACTGAAGACACAATTAGGTTAGTATATTGATTGGTTCAGCAATATTATTGGCAATACTTTATCTTTCTGTCCTTTTGTATTTCTGAAATGTAGTGTAGAATTTCTAAAATACAAAAAATCAAAATAGCACTATGAATAAAAAATTTACCTCTTTTGTACATATAAATTTAAAGTAACAAGTCTAATAAGTTCTAGTCTAAATGTGAGTTAGAACTCACATATTTGATATAAGTTCAAGTAATTTGTAATGACAATGCAATTTAAATTGAATAATTTCAAAATACCCACTAACAAAATATTTTATCCAATAATTAGCAACTTCAAAACTGTTTAAAATTAAATATTAAAATTATAGTTTTTAAGTTTTAAAATTTAACGGAATATGGAGTAAGAAGTAAGTGTCTGGAAGGGTTGACTATTCAAATTGAAAGTGGCTGCTGACACTTCTTCAGGGGAACAAATGAGGCTAAAATGACACTTTCTTCAGGAAGGTTTTACTTTGAAAATAATTGAATCATAATCACGCCTTCTGAAAACAGTAAATTCAGTGTTTACTATGCTTATGCATAGTAAAATTCAGGTGTTTTAAAGAAGCTATGATTTCAGATTTTTTTTTTGTCCATAGTGTTTGTTGCAGATATTTCTAAGAAACAGTCATCGTTCTGCCATCAAATGTAAAAGCCTGTTGTACACACGGACTTGTTAGTAATATTAATAAAGCTGCTTATTCTACTGGTGTCCAACTTAATATATCCTCCTATTTCTGGACAAAAATTAAGCTTCTCTAGCCTCTTTGTAAAATCTCTATTCTGTTTCTCAGTAAGTCCTGAGTTACTAGAATGTTTTTTTCCTCTTTAGAGCAAATACTGCTTCAGCAGGGGAAAAGGGGAAAGAGAGGAATTAGTTTGTTCTTGTTATTTAAGGGCCTGGGGAAAAATTAAATGAGGAAAAGCAAATGTTAGATTAACTAAACGCCTAATATATTATCGTATCTTTTGTTCTTCTGAAGTCAAACGTATGGTAAATATTGGTTAAAGCTAAGGAAATTTAGATCTCAGCAATTGATTAGTCAGAAGAGCATTAACTAAACTTAATGAAAGAGAAAACTTCTCCTAATTAGTTGTACATTCATATATTACAGTCCATGAACAACTGGAACAAATTTACTGGTATCCTAACAACCCAAAAGAAAAAAGAAAAGCTTTCATTATGTATTTTATTTTGTTAGAATTATTTTTATTGGATACCATTAAGGTTTTATTTTATCTGGATGACAATTGCAATACTGATCAAGATTAGTATAGATTTTAAATTCTGACACTACTGATTTTTTTTTTCTGTTTATCAGGTATAATTTACATACCGTAAATGACACTCTTTTAAAGGTGTTAGTAGACTCGCAAAGTTGTACAATCATTACGACTACCTAATATATAAATTCTTGATCATCCCGAAAAGAAACTCTGTTCCCACAAGTGTCACTGTACCATCTTCCCATCCACCAGATTCTAGAAACTATTACTTTCTTTACTGACATTTCTTGGAAATGTTTTGGATATTTGTTATTAGGTATTGGTCCGTAGATTACAGGCTGAAGAAGTCATCCTATTTCCTTTTGTTTCTTAATTTAAAATTTACTCAGCAGTATTCTTATAGCTATGTGAGTCAATGTAACATTGAAAAATTGGGATCATATAGACATTTAAGATTGGATTCATCCAGATTTGCAGGATTTAAAACACTTTAGTGATGGAGCTACTCACTACTTCATTTTAAAAAAGTAAACATGATTAGAATCTCTCCTTTTCGTTTCAGTTTAATGGATAAGAGCATATGTACTCTGCTTTGACCAGAGAGCTCAGGAATATACAACAGGGAATCTATGGGTCCTGCTGAATGAACATAATTATATTTTAACAGCACAGGACAATTGTAAGACATTTATAATGGAGGATTTGATCTGGCTAAAAAGAGCTAAGACCTGTAATGAGGGAGGAGAAAGTAAGAAACCGGTCAGTCAGGCAGGCAATTAGGGTGGGTCCTTGGTAAAACTTCAAACAAAGAACAGCCTGCAAATCAAACTGCAGGCCACAGATAAGAAAGAGCTTGCATCCTTAAATGGAAATGCTTACTCTGTCAACCCAGATGAACAAATTCAGCTGTTTTTTTGGACATGTTTCTTTCTCCTTAGCACACCCTAGTCTCTTATTTTTTATGTATTTTACATATTCCTACCTTTCTATAATTGGTTGCAGTCTTTCTTCATTTACATAGGGTGAATCATCACATCTGCCCCGCATTGGTGATGAGCCAAGGTCCCAGGCCAAGCCTTCACCTCTACCTCCAACTGATGCTTTACACCTTTATACCTCTTTCTATGCGGTGCCTTCTCCAAGATGGCCTACAGACCAGTCAGCACAGTCCTCCTCTTCCAGTTTATAAAAATCCCAGACTCAGCCTCAGAGCTGGCAACCCTCTTATGGACCCCCATTCTGCTTCAGAGAGCTTTCCTCTTTCACTTACTAGACTTTCACTCCAACCTCACCCTTGGGGTCCATGCTCCCTAAATTTCTTGGTTGTGAGGCAAAGAACTCCAGGTAATACCTCAGACAACATGAGTGGATCAATAACACTTATTTGCATGGATGTGTTTTACATATAATTTTTTGCAGCAATAAAATGATTGTTTTAAAAAGTTTACAGATGTGCAAATGTTTAATATTTGAACACCTTGAAGGTGTGTAGACACAAAGGCAGTTGCAGTTTTAAACCACGGATCTGGATAGGATGAGGGAAAGTCAGGGGCATATTGATAACTAGTTGTAAATATTGTATTTTTAATCAAATGTCTCTCTGTAAAGTGTGTGAGTTTTAATGCAATATAAAAAAGGGAAGATAAATTTTACAGTTAATATAGTTGACACTGAATGATATGCTGGATTTAAGATTTTAGAGTTGCAGTAAGCTGGGTTTAAGGCATGAACATGTTTTGGTTGAAGTGGAGTTGAGATGAGATCCTTGCAAATTCCTGGTCAAAAAATTATCTAAATCTTTGAAATAAACATAAGAGATTACCGAAAATTTCTTCAAGAAATACTGAGTTTAACATTTTTAGGGGGAATTATAGAGAAAGAAGTTAGCTTTGAGATTTTAGGTAGCTGGAGGTATATCTAAATTCTGTTCATTGGAATGGATTATCTCAAATAATAGAGATTATTGGCCTATTGGACATGAATAAATTGTGTACGTAATAACTTGATATTTAAAAATGCCTATATAGGCCTGACTTCCATAGCACTGTTTGGAACACATTTAACATCTTACTGTTTTACTCATTAATTCATCTATAAAATAAAATATTTTGTATGTGATCACATTATAAGTGGCTAAGAATCATTGTTTTACCTTCTGAAAAGTATACTTTAGCAATTTTGCAGGTTCCATCAGGATGTCCTTTAGAAAGCACCATATAGAGTAAAGTAAACTCTGCTGCCGGTTTGTATCTAATAGGCTATTAAGACCTAGCATATCTTTTTTTTTTTTTGGATACTAGAGTGAAACAAGCAGCAATAGAATGTTAACATTGCTGCTTCTGTGGTTAATTATTTATACTTATTTTGTGATATTTTTATTTCTGATTTGCATACAGCTGAAATCATTGGTGAAAGCAATAATTGGGAGATTATTTTGTGTTATGAATTTTGCAATTTCTGTTAGAGTTCTATCCTTGCTTGGATGAGAAATGACAGATAACCTGACTTTGTAGAGATTTGTTTTAGCTTGTCCTTGTGAGCTCCAATCAATTCAGAATTCCATGCACATAAGGGAGAGCAGCTTTTTAATAACTGAAGCTATATTGTGTGTGTGTGTGTGTGTGTGTGTGTGTGTGTGTGTGTGTGTGCGTGTGTGTGTGTGTGTTATTATGGCTAAAGTTTATACCTGAAGCTAGAGGTTCTCCAAGTGTCTGTATAAACACAATTCAGAGAAACCTCACCTCTTATATTTCCAGAGTAAAATACTTATGGATACTTTTACTAATAAATTAGAATATGAAGTATCTAACATATAAAAAGCTCTGTTCTAAATGGAATATATTGATAAATATGTGCTTATATAAAAAAAAAACATAAAATTTAAGAACATAAGAACCCCAAATTCCAAAAGTGCTACAAAATCCTTTTTTCAGAGACTTCTAACTTAGGAATATTTTGAAACTCCTAAGTGCATGTATTTAAGGTAAACTTTTAAGCAAATCAGATTGGGTTTAATCGTTTTAATTCAAGAATAAGACAAAGGCTATACAAGGTTGAATAATGAAATACTGATTACTATGAATGATTTTGAGATTATATGGTTTGTTTCTTATTTTTCAATACTATGAGATGGCCAAATTTTTTTGTCATGTTATGAATGTGTTCATTGTTGTCATTTTATGTGATAAAGAGTTGTATACTTTTTGTATGCTTTTATAGAAAATTGTATTATGTTATTTCATGAGCTTTGATCCTCTATTAAATACATGTGTATGAAAGACAATTCTCAATTATCTACCTCCTGTTATATCTACCTATCTACCTATCTATCTATCTGTCTGTCTGTCTGTCTGTCTGTCTCTCTATCTATCTAGATAGAGAGAGAGGGTTGCCCACCCCCACCTGGGCAAGAGTGCAACCCTTTCTCTCTAACAATCCATTAATATGGACATCCTTCCATAAGTTACACAATTTTTAAAGATATCACCTTCTTAATGAGCCATTGGCATTCAGGAACAAATATTTTAACTCAGTTACTTGTTATGCTATCATCATTATTTGTAGGTTCAAAAAATTGGTTCTTGTTCAAAAATAGACAAATCAATTATGCAACTATTGGTATGTCTGTAGGATAATACTTGAGAATGATTCTTACTTAGTTAGACTGATAAGTAAGAAAAGGAATGGCACTTTTATAAAGAGATATTACCTAAATATTTTTCCAAAGAAACTACCTTATAGGATCAATTTCAGAAATTATAATTAATGCCACTCCCTGGGAGACTTAAAATCATAGGAAAATTTGGAAAAACTCAAGAATAAAGAAATTAACCCAATGTTATATTTGTGAGTGATGCAATCTCATAGACTGTACTTTGGGCTTGGTTTCTAAGACTTGAGAAAGAAGAGCAAATAATAAAGGCTTTTAGAATGCCCATTGTGATTTTTTTAATGAAAATTTTCAGACAGAATTATATGGCATAAAAGATGCTTGTTACTCTAAGTCTTAAATTTGCAAAGTAAATTTTAAAAAACCCATATGTATTAGCAACTGTAATGTACCAATACAAATCATCAAGCCAAACACATAATACTAGCCTTTCCAGGCTCAAGATTAATTGATGGAAATTGCTTATATGATAAAGGCGAAACTGTTAAAAACACTAAACAAAACATGAAAATAAGTAAAAGAGATCATTGAATTATTTTCAGTGCAATAGTATATTTGATTTATTATCTGAGAAACTTAAAACATTGTAGAAGCAAAGGTTAATGTATAGATGTTTATTTGGTGAAGGTTCAAATATTTTTTGTTCAATGAAATAGAGAGCAGTAAGTTCAGATTTTAAAACCACATCTATGATTGTAGAACCTACTCTTATTACCGGACATATTATGTACAGAAACAGTACTGGAAATAATGTTATTTCCAAAGTTTTCTCTTTTAAAGTGTAAGTTTAGTAGCATTTTAAGAGTATTATATGAAAATTTATTTCATTTAAATATTATACTCACCTTATGAATGCTATTTTTAAAAAGTCATTAACATGTAGGTTAGATTTACAAAATACTATTATACATGATTATATGTTACATTTTATATATGTAGATGTTATATGTAATATTAAATATTATATTTAAAAATTCAATTATCTTCTTACATTGTGGATCAGCTAAAACATCTAAAATATCTTAAAGTGAGAAAACTTCAGAGCTATACATAAATACAAACACTTAATTTCTTTATTACAGCCCACTGTTTCCTAAATTGGTTAATTAAAACTTAAAATGTAACATTAATTATATTTTTAAAAACATGTTTTTATAAAGTCACAACTATTCGAATTCAGAAAGGCAAGTTGTAATTTAGGTTTATAATAGCATGAAAATTATCTTCTGCTTGACTTCTTTTAGCAACCCCAATAGCTAAAGCATGGATAAAGTCTGTATGCTTTTAGAAGGGTCATTTTTCTTTCTCTGGCATTACAAATAATGTATTAGCAATGCATAATGTGTCCTAAGAGCTAGTACTGCTATGTTTAATACTTTCTGTCAGTTGTAATAATGCTGAAAGAGGACCCAGTGTGAAAGGAACATTGGAGAATAGACTGTTGTGCAAAGTGAATTTGAATAATCCTGTAAAAATTGTATAAATACATAATTTTTAATATAAACATATTTCATAAAAAGTAAAAAATAAGACATTTTGTTTGATACTTTTTTGACACCACTATGTATGTAGATGGGACATTACAAGGTCAGTTTAGATAACATCAAGGAACATTTGCTATCTTTTTAAAATCAAGATTCTAAAAGATTTTTAGGCTACAGCGTCATGATCAATCATTGCCTCAGGCTGGTGTCATGGACAATAAAGTAATTTACCTAGACAGTTGCGGAGAAAGAAAGTCAGATTTGTTAGTAAAAAGGAGAGATGTGTTGCAAAGTAGCAATGGGCAATACATCAAAGGGGGAAGGCTGTTTGCAAAGAGGCAGGGGTTTCAAGCTGCAAGCTTGAGCTGAATGCTTGCAGACGGGATGCTTGAGTGCAGGTGGGCTGTAAGATATTTGCCTCTCACAGGATGCCTGGGTGCTAGTGAGCTGTTTGCAGTTAACCCTATTACCTTGAAACATTTACTTCTCTCCACGCTTGTCTTTTGTTTCTGCCACCTAAGCCCATTTTTAATTTTCTTTTAACTTCTTGGGGGCCATACATGATACTTGTGCTAGAATCATTGTGTTCGATTTCCATTTGTAAAAATGAGAGCATTTGTAAATAATGGAAAACAGAGACATACCGAAATAATGTAATTTGACAGTGTTGCCAGGAAAGGGTTAAATCAGCAGGTCTTAGTTGTTCAATTTAGTTGTTAAACCATATGAATTATCTGATAGTCAGTAGCTCTAAAATCTTTCTCAGCAAAGAAATCCTGGTAGCATCTAATGTTAGGCTGGAACTAATAAATTAGTTTAAAAATATTGGATATAGTCACTAACTTTGTAAAATCAGATTCAGACAAAACATTAAATGTAAACACATTTTAAGATTGTTTGCATTAAACATGCTGATGCTTGGATATTTTAATGTCCAAATATTTTGAATTTAATTTTCCACATTTGAGTGAAGAATAGTCACAACAATGTGCATTTCACAGTTTTATGCAAGACTTGTTCAGATATACAAGCACAATTTTCTTATGTGCAATTTTCTTACTCATGGTTTCTTATTGCTCTATTTTCTTACAAATAATTTTGAATATAAGAGGCTCCATTAGGGCCTTTAATTATTTTATATACATTTAATAAAAAGATTGGTAAGAATAACAATAACATTAACAACAGTAATACTTATAATAAATTAACTATTGATGTTTTCAATGTAGTGGGTAATTATAAAAACTGTTTTACTAGAAGAGTTTATTATTTAATCACAGTTCCAGGAGTATACTATAGTAAATGCTCTCTTTTTTACAAATGGAAAACAGAGACATACCGAAATAATGTAATTTGACAGTGTTGCCAGGAAAGGGTTAAATCAGCAGGTCTTAGTTGTTCAATTTTCCTGCACATTCCAAGGGAATTTCAGTCTTTTCCTTCTCCTATTAGATAACAACAGAGCTTCTGATATATTCCACATTATCAAATGCTTTTGTACACCTCAGACTTCAAAACTTGTATCAATTTGACCAAATAAGTTTATTCTAACTGGGAGAACTTCAACTTTCTTTAAAATTGATATATAAGGTGAAAAGTACCTAACTTAAACATTGTTTATTTACTTAATTTCTTCTTAACTAATAGTTTTGATTATGCAGTTTTGTTATTGATTTGTTTATATAAATATATCTATTTTGACTTTTTACTAGCCATGGTTCCCCAGAGAAACAGAAACAATGAGATCTGTCTATCTATCTATCTATCTGTCTGTCTGTCTGTCTGTCTGTCTATCTATCTATCTATCTATCTATCTATCTATCATCTATCTATCTATCTATCTACCTATCTACCTATCTGTCTATCTATCTATCTGGACAGTGATATGAGAGAAGACTTGTATGGGAATTGGCTCATGCTATTATGGAAGCCAAGGAATCCCAGGATAGGCCATCTGCTAACTATGGTTTTCCTATTTTCCTTATGAAAATTATCTGCACTGATGCTTTTGGTATAACCATGATTTGTGAGAAGTCGTCAAAAACAGCTTAGGATGCAAGCTTACTTTTGAAATTGCTTCAGTTTTCCAGGTTTCTAAGGAAAATTAAAAGTTATAGAAAGAAACATTTATTTATCTACTTCGAACTTCTACCCATGGGTTTATGAAACTTGGACACATCAATATATAGAGTACCTAATCTCTCAATAGGTGAGAATAACTTGGTAAATACTTGCTTCAAATCCACATTTTTTTTTCTGAGAGTGTGCAATGCATTTTAATCAACAGATAACTTGGTATCTCATCTGGGCTACTCACTGTTCTCTTATTTCTGATTTTCAGATATTCTCTGAAACATCCTGTGCAGATGTTCACCTTTTTCTTTTGAGTATATGGCAGCCTAAGAATGTAACAGTTATTTTTTTCAAAACATATAGAAAAGATTTTGTTTTGTTTGTATTTCATTTAAGTTACTAAATATCTATAAATTATAGATATGGAATTTCTTATATGATAGCCTATAGGGAAGGATACATATCTTGAGCAACCCATTCAAATCTAGAAAAGATGAGACCGATATCAAAGGTAGAAAGAGTGCTCGTGGTCACACATAAATTTCAGGAAAAAATATTGTCTAGCAGCATATGGCAAGATTATTTATTTCCCAGGAACCCTGAAAGGATAACTTATTTACTTTGAACTCACATCGACTCTGGGAGATGAAACTGAGATACTGTACTGTAAGTAACGAGGCATAGTGAAATAAACAAGAAACAACTATACTATGTCCAATGATGAAATATGGAAACAGAGAGGAGGAAAAGAGTGCAGAAATTAAGTCAGAAAAAGGGACAGGAGAGAATTCTATTTTCTGTATTCTTAATAAGCAAATATTTCTCCATTGATTCTTGAAGGTCAGTCTAAGGTCTTGTGACCACTATTTGAAAGCCTCAGAAAGAAAAAGAGAGTAGATGTGAAATTTAAGAGGATGGAACAACAATTTCCTGCAAATCTGAAAGAGAAAGAATTGAATATAATGTCACTGTCCCATTTGAGAGGTCCACAAATAATTACATCCTATTGACTTTAATCGCCTTACCTCAGAAAGTAGCTCATTATTCTGGAACACAGTAACAGCTGTTTCTTTTTAAAAATATTTAGTATTCTTCACACACAATGCTAAGGGCTTCACGTAAATTATTTCTCTTGTTTCTTAAAATGAATCTATAAGGCAGGGGTTAATATTGTTTTCATTTCAGAAATGAGCAAAGTAAATCTTACACAACACACACATATTATTCCAGGTTATGTAGCTAGTCAGAAATTGTAGACATTTTTCTCAAGGTTGCTTGTTTATGAAAACATTTCCCTCTATTCCTCATCCAAACATGTATTTTTTGCCTATATGACTTTATTTTGGAGGTTATTTAAGAAATACTTTGTTTTATAAAGAACCTTACTACATAAATGAATGAATAGTATATTACCTAAAGTATGCTAAAAATGTTTAATTCTGTTGAAGACAGGCATAATTAAAAGCAAACAAAACAAAACAAAGCAAAACCTGAACCTTTATGCATTTTAATGACAGTGACCCTATTTTGGAGTTTTTATCTCTGGGCTTTCTTCTGTTTTTTAAAAGTAATTATTCTGTCTTGATGAGACTGGACTTTTTTAACTGAACAACATGTGATAAAAACAATATTATGGTAAGTCAACTGATTTTTCTGTCATGTTTTTATGTTTTTGAATGTTATTTGTTAAACATTGCAAATGTCCAAACAGCATATACATGTTTCATGTAACTGTAATAAGAAAATAAGAAAATTATTTGATATTATGGCAGGA
The DNA here is from genome assembly GCF_009761245.1 of Sapajus apella. Taxonomy (NCBI): domain Eukaryota; kingdom Metazoa; phylum Chordata; class Mammalia; order Primates; family Cebidae; genus Sapajus; species Sapajus apella. The sequence goes on along the minus strand of NW_022436967.1, from coordinate 21,631,990 downwards.
ACAATGAGCATACCTACATTTATTTATTTTTTAGACGACAAGGTAGTCACATACTAACTGGTGACAAATATTTACTGCCATAGTAAGCACAATCTGGGGTCTTCTATACCACTACAGGAGTCAGTCTCTCTTTCTCTCTATCTCCCTCTCTTTCTCTATCTCTGTCTCTCTCTCATCTTGAACATCACATATCTGTTGATCTATTTTTAGGTATATTTTCTGAATATAAAATGTTTTTGTGCTTTTCTCAAATCACAGTATATATTTCATTATGTTATACCCTTGCGTTTGATTACTTTATATGCTAGTTTGGATAATATGTTCTTCACAGGTAATAGGATTGGTCAGGACAAGCTACATTTCTGCTCTGCTTTAAGTACACTTGTCTTTTCTAGTTTGCCTAACTGCCCAACAGCTTGCAACTACTAAACAAGCTCTAATTAACGTAAATGTTATTGTCAGAAACAGACCTTTTGGAATCTAGACTTAAATTGCTACAAGAAGATATAATTTAGTCTTCTTGATCAGCAACAAGCTCTGTTAGGGAACGGAAAGACTTAGTGAAACTGGCTAAAATCTTAAAATACATTAATAGGGTTCCTTGTGAATTGGAATGCTATAAATCAAATACAGAAATACATTAATGGCTGGATAATCAGGAGAACACGTAATAAAGATAATCTTAGTTTGTGATAAAAATTTAATCTTCAGCATGAATTTTCTCCCTACATTTGACCAAAGTGTACTTCAATATAATTGGCAAAATAGTTAATGAAAATTTTTCCTTATAGTTTCTTTTTTTTTTTTAACTGCCGCTTTCTCTTCCTCTATTCTTTATTATTGTTAGTGCTTGGTTTATAATTTTAAGACCTTACTTTTACTCTAAAAATTAATCAGTTGATTTTTCTTCACACCAATCCCTGGGAAATAAATCAGTTTACTTAAATAAGAATGTTGTTACCTGTATTACAGCATTAGAAGTGAAAAGTAGGACTGGACTTTTTTTGTTGTTGTTGAGATAAAAAAGAGCTATTTCAACTTACATGCCCAAATTAAGACAAAAGAATAGTTTTCTGTTCATACTGGAAAATCATATTTAATTTGGACATGCATAGAAATTCAATGTAATCTAATCAATCAGCCATACCTGGAGCTATAGACAAAGAGAGGAGTCCTTAAGCAATATGAATATACTATATTAACAGGCAAGAGAAGATATAAAAACCACATCATCATATCCAGAAGACAATGAACAGTTCCACAATAATTAATAAAAATAATGAAAAAGTACAATTTCAGAATCATCAGTATATATTTTAGCTCCCCAGACTCTCTAATATTCCATTTTCCCAAAACACCACACAAAAAACAAAATCAGATTAAATATAATCGGCTTGCTTTGATGTGTAGCTGACTTGTGCTCATGAGCACTTTATCTAACTCATGCTTTTTCTTTTTCTTTTATAGCCCAATTAAAATAATTATGCTAATTCTCTCCTTTTCACATTATGTGTGATTTTGTGAATCATGTGATCACATAATATTGCATGATTTTTGTATAAATTATTATGTTAGACTTATCTCTTTAATGCTCACAACAAATGTATGTATTAGAGTTGGTTAGTTATTAGTTCAAGACACTATTGCAAAAGTTTATCAGTATTATATTACACAATAGCTAATTAGAGCAATGAATAATATTTCTCAGTACTTCCGTATCTTTTTTACTGGGTTGATACATTACAATGTGTTAGAAAGGGAACACTATATAGAAAAAAAAATTGGCTTTCCACTTATAAAATTGGAAGAAAATGTAAAAACAACAATAACATGTTATTCTATGTAAGGAAGAGTGAAATAGAGTACAATGGACATGACATGAATAGAAGCAGAACCTCTGTGAGGCAACTCTTGTAAGTTTTACTATAGAACTTACTAATAGGTTAATATAATTCCAAAAGTTAAGTTAGATTAAACAAGTAATCTTTATTTCAAAAAACACCTACAAAACTAACTGTTTTTGAATTAGCAGCAACACATGGAAGGGGATTATTTCAAGTGGTTTAAAGTCACATTAATTTGACTACTATCCTGATGAAACGTATATAAAGACAAAAAAGACTTTATTTCCCTCCTCCTTTCTCTCTCTTTCTCTTTCCATATATGTATGTAAATAATGTCCTTATATTTTAAATATATAAATTACATACTTATATATTACATTATATATATTTTAAATAGTATATACTTTAATATATTTACTATGTTTGAATTCTAATATATAATATACATGTTAAAAGACTTATTACATAATTCTACTTTTAATCATATTATTGATATTGGTATTCAAAAAATAGATCTAAAAATAATGTTGGAATTCAACATTAGAACAAAGAAGTAAAAATTTAAAAATAAAAAGGCAGATGTATGAATTCTATATTTTAATTTGGAAATATTAGTTGTTATTCATGCTGTTTTTTTTCTAAAACTCTGTCTGCTTAAAAAACACAGGAACAATGACCCAGTAACAAAGAACATCATGAATAACTAGCTTGTGATCTCGAAATTTATTAAATGTAGGGTAGGAGCTGGAAACTACAAGAAAGACCTGGAGCATTTGGTCATTAAGAAAGCAAATACAATTTCTAAGACTTCTGGGAGCAGATAATTTGGGTGGAGGTGAAAGAAAAAGAAATGAGTATGGGTTTAACTATTCTGTTCTCTCCATGTTCATAGATAATGCATCCCAATTAGTGAAGATTGTAGCCAATGAACATAAAAAGAATAATTATGCATACAAGCTATTTAATAGAAAGATCTCTCTCTTTAGGAAGTAAATTGGCTTTTGTAGTTTAGCTCGCTATATTTTCTGCTACCTGTGGGCGTATATATTATAAATGTTTTCATCATTTATGTTCAAAGAATCCAATATTTTTCTGAACTCATGATAAAAGCAAATATTTTCATATTGTGCAAGAGTATTGCCATTGACAGCATAAGAGCCTATAACATGATGATAAAAATCCCATCAATTACATACATTTTAAAATCAAATTTACCTTCTAATTTTTCAAAAATGAAATGATAATTAAATATTGTTCTTCTGAAACATAGTACAGTTCACAAATATGATCATCCATGACTTTGGACATACCCAAAGTATTAATTTTACTATAATTTATAAAATAATAAGAATTATTAGAAATAAGTATATATTAACCTATTTTTGTATCACGGTATCTCCAATCTGGCTACAATATTCCTCTGATTCAGAAATTATTCTGATATTTTAGATTTTATTAAATATATCAAAACAGTTATATCCAATTTTTAGTTTTAAAATATAGATATAAAAATATAAACTATTACATTCATTTACTCCTATTAGAATAACAAATATTTGTGTTTGTTTTTGAATAGGAGAGATTATATTTCTTCTACTTTTTGAGGAATAAAATGTTTGAATCGTACCCTCACATATTTTAAGCAATAAATTGTTACTTGATGAGTGTTGTTTGTTTCCATTATTAGCTAAGTTATGTTAAAAAGCAAAATTCGTTCTTTTAATGCAAATATTTAAGAATTTGTGATCTCATAAGCATACTTGAAATAGTAGCAATTTTTTTCTGATTAAATCAATAAAACACCCTCAGAACAGAATATTAAATACACATATGTTTATTGTGGCACTCTTCACAATAGCAGAGACTTGGAACCAACCCAAATGCCCATTAGTGGTAGACTGGAGAAAGAAAATGTGACATATATACACCATGGAATAGTATGCAGCCATAAAAACATGAGTTCATGTCCTTTGGAGGAACATGGATGAAGCTGGAAACCATCATTCTCAGCAAACTAACACAAGAACAGAAAACCAAACATCACATGTTTTCACTCATAGGTGGAAGTATAACAATGAGAACACATGAACACAGGTAGGGAAACATCACACACCAGAGCCTGTGGAGGGGTGGGGGCTGTGGGGAGGGTTAGCATTAGGAGAAACACCTAATGTAGATCAGGGGTTGATGGGTGCAGCAAAACAGCATGGCACACACATGTATACCTGTGTAACAAACCTGCACATTCTGCACTGTACCCCAAAACTTAAAGTACAATAAAAGAATGCATTTTGATAAAATGTCCTTTTAGGCCAGGAAAACCAGGTTAATAAGCATGTGTTTCATAGGGCAATAATACAACATTTTAATATGAAATATAAAAATAGAACAATCTAAAAAAAATGTGATTTCAATTTCCAGAGGTCCACAATGCTTATTTTCCTTATTACAAACATTCTATGAGATAATTTTTCTTTTAAATATTTCAGAACATAATCTCACCACAGAAATTTAAATTATACATTTAATTTCAAATTTCTAAAGATTTTTTAAACTTTACAGAATTTATTTATGATGATGATCACACATAATTCTTGCCACAGAATGTCTCAGATATGGCATAGACTAACTCACTGTTTTGGACACACATGAAACTCTCAGTTCTTGCAATTAGGGTTGGAACTATGTGACTGAGTCTATGAACACCTCAAGATATCGTGTAGGATCCTACGTAGACTCTGTTTGGTCATCTCAGAGCTTAGAGCATCTTGTGGAGGATGCTGTCACAGTTGGAAAAATCCCAGATGCCAACATCTGCACGTAGAGGAAATCTGATAGACACCAGATTGTGATATGAGCAAAAAAATAAGCTTTTATTTTTTGAAGCAGCTGAGATGTCAGACTATTGATTATAACAACTGACACTAAGTATTCTAGTATGTTAAACAATTTTGTTAAAATCAGTGATTTGATTTCCTGATGTCCTCCATTTTACTGTCTTTTAAAAGAATATATTTGGAAAATAACTTGAATGGTCACAGCAAAAGCAAAGAATGTGAAGAAAATATTGTGCAACTAAAAATTACAGACTTTTATAATAACGTTTATAATAGTGTTATATTTGATAACATTGCACCACACAATGGCATCAAAAAGATGAAGGATTATGCATATATATAGAAAGAGGAGAGAAAAAGAGGTAGAGGTGCATGTGTGTGTGTGTGTGTATGTGTGTGTGTGTGTGTGTGTGTATGTCTGTGTGTGTGTCTGTGTCTGTGTACACATCTATAAAATGAGCTGCTTTCCTGGATGGGTATATGGGAAATCTAAATGTGAGATGCAGTTTGCTGTCTGAGATGAGGAAACTAGATTATGTTACTTACTATAATATTTTATATAGTGACCCCCATTATAGGTGCTTTAAAACATCTGAATAACTAAGCAAATAAAATGAATTATGAGAATCTGTCACATTATTGATATTTACCCGGTATATTGAACAACCAACATTTAACAAAGTTTACTCCAGAGAAGATAAATCTTTGCAGTGTTACTGTAATTCTGCAAACCCATTTGCCCCCTAGAGCATAATGTGTTCTTCAAATTGACAGGAAACCAGTCACTGGAGCAGTCAAAGCTATGCAGATAAGTGTCCAAACTATACTATTTTAAAAACCTAGAGCCTGACAGCAGTTGAAGTGCTGAGAACCAAATTTATTCAGGAAATATTGCAATGAAGGAAAAACAACCTCAGTATACAACTAGACTCAATTTTGAATACAATGGACAAAGCAGGGATTTATAGCCTAGGAGATGATTTGGGCATGGGGTCAGTAGATGAAAAATAACTAAAAGGAGGCATCAAGTAGCGGGGGATTCTTGTTAAACTAACAACAGAATTCTAGCGAAGTTAAGACAGAGTGATCAGAGTATTAAGGATGGGATTCTCTTTAAAATGATTCTTGTTGGTCTAGTTGGATTCTTGCTGAAAACAGGCACTGCAGGCCCAGTAATGACTGGAGCTAAGGTCGAGGCCTAAGGGAGAAGAAGATGCAGAGAAGTCTTTCTAAAATTTGGTCAAGAAGAGAGTCTTTGTCAATATGTGTTGACAAACCACAACTGACTGGTGTGTGACAGTGTAAACAGATGGAAACAAGGGAAGACAAAGAAATGACATCTAGCCATTTAAATGTTTTTCAAGTAAAAGTAATTTGCTTTGAATGGTTAAACCTACCCACTTTGAGGAAATAGAAATTAAAATTATATAAAACAAAATTTTTTCAGGAACAAAAAACAAACAGAAAACAAACAATATTCTTTCTCATTTTGATATATTAATATTTTATTTAAGGATAAACAATATAATGCTATACAATTTAAGCTCTACTAAGCTATGGGATTATTAATGAATATAATTCACTATTACCTAATTTGCATATTAATTGGACATATTCATTTTATTATGTCTAATCAGCAACTTAACATCTGTCTCTTTTCAGCTTTGCCACTACATTTAAAATCTGAAATCTGTTTATAGTTTGCACAGTCTTTTATGCATTTTAAACAATGAAGTTCTCCGATTTTGCAGCACTGTATTTATTTGATTCTTGCTATTTCAGTTGGTCTTTCTCTTTAAATGTTTTATAAAAATAAAATAGTCTGCAAAAATTTCATTCTTTGATCTGAACCCCTGGCCTAGCCTGTATATATCTAGTCAAGGTCATCTCCACCTCAGCAACAAATCTACTTATATTTTCATCCTCACTTATAATTTTTTAAAATAATATTGACATCCTTGAAAAATTTCTATTTACTATATAACGCCTTGATATTTTGCAACCTTTATTACACAGTTCAAATATTGTAGGGCAAATGAAGTTTAAGATAAATAGAAGTGAATCTGGGACTGCAGTTTTATTTTTTCCAAAGTTTCAAGCATATGAGCCGTTTATAGCATTAAGGGTGAGAAGTATTAGGTTCCTAAATACTTAGCAAAGGAATTATGCAGGAGATTATTGGAAAAGTATTAGTGGTAAAAGTAGGTGAAACTGTGTGTCTCTATACTTGCTCAATACTCTGCACTCTCCACTGCCTGAATGACAAAGATAACCCTGGCTCTGTGCTATGCTTCATGAAGCCATTGAGTGATCCTGAGTTCCCTTTTATAATCATTAGTGAAGCAACAAGTAAAATGATTGCTTTATGGATTCTTTTCATCTGCACCAAAAAAAAAAAAAATCTGTTTCAAAAACTAAGTACGCATAACTCTGGCTTAGCTTTATCAGCAGTTTTTACACAGTTAGTTATCAGACTGTAAACTTTTAAAACAGCAATGCTATTTAATAGACCTGCCATTAAACACAGTATCTGGGAATAGTTTACAGCATTCAATCTTTATCTCTTCAGAAAATAATTCTAAAACATCTGTTACCAAAAGTAAATGTAGTATTGCATAAGCTAGAAACAAGCTTCTGAAAGATAGAAGGGAAAACAAAACAAACAAATGAAAAACGAGTTTTAATTACATTCAGAAAATGGACAGAGCACAACTTGCCATCTTAATTATTAATTCAGTTCCCCCACACTTGCTTTAGCTGTGATAATTGGTATCATATTCGATATGGTTGGATGGTCTGATCAGTACTGCTAGTAAAATCTACTCAGGAAGATTCTGTCAAGTAATTCCTCAAGGGTACTTGGAGTTAGCATCTTTAATATTTTCCCATTATCAACATGCTATGTGTATCAATTAAATAATATACATTTAATAGATAATCATATACACTACCCGTTGTGTTCAGTAAATATTTGATAAAGCATGGTTTGGTATGAATAAAAGCCTAACAGGTCATTACACTTCCAGAGGTTAACACTATTTGTGTTTGATTATGTTATCATTATTAAATTTTTATCAATTAATAATAAAATAGATTCTAGTTGGATTTATTATTTTACTATGATGTTTTCCCCCCTTTTATATATTGAAAACATAGACTCACTACCTACTAAAAGTAGTAACTGTTCCCAGTGCTTCACATGCATCATTTGATAAACATTTGTTTAGCTAAGCAAAATGGAAAAACAAATTTAGAATGGCTTAAATGTTCTAAAACAGGAAAAGAACTTCAAGGGAGTCATTATAGAGTTGGTGTCCATTTTGTCTTCTCTGAAAATTGACTTTCTGTCATAGTCTTAAGAAATCTTTCCTCCTCCAGGTATCATATCAATATCATATCATGTCATATCAAGTCAAGAAACATTGCCTGGCACATTGCTACTTTCAATAAAATTGCAAAACTTCTAAAAGAGAGAAAAGGAAAAATGCACATATGACAGCCAAATAGCAATATCTGACACATATGTGTTGACTTACTTAATCTTCAGGTCAACACAGTAAGGTAGGTATTCTCATTTTACAGAGGAGTTAACTGAGGCTTATAGAGATCAAGTAATATAAAGTCAGAGAGATTATTACCATATTTCCTTCACCAATTTCCTCATATTTTCTCCTTTGTATATACATTATTGGCTCCTTATAATTTTATTTGATTACCTTCTGGACAAGTTTTTCTTTAAAGTTATAGAAAAGGCCTTAACATAATACTTATCCCTCCCCATCCATCCATTCATCCATTCATTTATGGTGAATATTATGTGTGTGAATGTCAATCAAGGGAGTAAAAAATAAGACAGAACGAATAAGTTCAAGAGATCTATTGTACAGCATGGTGACTACAGTTAATATAATAGCCTTATAGTAGATCTGCAAATGGGACTTCTGAAATATCTGAGCCTAAGTCAAAATGTAGGGGAGAAATAAGCTGCAAAGTCTTGAATAAGCCCTTATAAATAAAACTATTGAAAGAACCATGAAACATTAAATTATGCTATTTCCATTAGTCATCAGGAAAATACTATATTCATCATCAAATGTTAGTACATATATACCAGAATGGTTATAATGAAAAAAAAAGGATATAAAGCATTACAATTATCAGGAAAAGACTAAATGCATCATCAAATGTTCGTACACAAATACCAGAATGGTTACAATAAAAAATATATAAAGGATTAGCAGTATATATTATAGAATAACAGAGCTTCAATGCATACCTGGTGAGAAAACCAGTAGCATCTATCAAAACTAAATGGAGCAAACTAAGACTCACTCATTATATTAACTGATATCTAACCAATAGAAAATTGTATATATGTTTACCAAAAACACTGAGTATTTATAAGATCATCATACATGAAAGCCTCAAAATGAAAGCAATGCCAGCAGTTGAATTGTTCAATAATTATGATACATATATATGTTTTGGAACACCATGGAGTTTTGGATAATTATTAGTGTTACAGCACACAACATCCATGATTTCATGAATAAACATGGAGTGAAACATGTCACACATAAAATAATGCCCTGCCCATTGAGGAGAAATCTAGAGAAGCATTCTGGCCACAGCTGGTTTTACTGTTCCCAGCCCAGACCTCCAAACCTTTTTAGTCAAGGAAAAAGTGCCTACTGAATCCTCAGTAATGGTGGTTGCCACTCCCCACCCAGCTGGATCATCCCAGGTCAACTTCAGACTTCTATGCTGGGAGGGAGAATTTCAAGCCACTGGATGTTAGACTGCTGGACTTCTTGGGAGTGTGACCCACTGAGTGAGATCACTTTGCTCCCTGGCTTCAGCCCCCTTTCCAGGGGAGTGAATAGTTCTGTCTCTCTGGCATTGCAAGTGCCACTAGGGTATGAAAGAAATACTCCTGCAGCTACCTCAGTGTCTGCTCAAACACCTTCCCAGTTTTGTGCTTGAAACCCAGGGCCCTGGTAATGTAGGCACATGAGGGAATCTCCTGATCTGTAGATTACAAAAATCATGCAGAAAGCATAATAACCTCGTCAGGTAGCACAGCATGAGAATTTCATGAAGCATGCATAAGTATCAATAGCTGAATCAATCAAGCAAAAGAAAGGCTATCAGAGATTGAAGATCAACTTACTGGAATTAGGCATAAAGACAAGATTAGAGAAAAAAGAATAAAAAGGAATGAACAAAGCCTCCAAGAAATATGGGACTAAGTGAAAAGAACAAACATATGTTTGATTGGTATACTGTATTTGAAAGTAACAGGAAGAATGGAATCAAGTTAGAAAATACACATCAGGATATTGTCCAAGAGAACATCCCCAATCTAGCCAACCTAGCAAGACAGGCCAACATTCAAATTCAAGAAATGCAGAGAACACCACTAAGATACTCCTCAAGAAGAGCAACCCCAAGACACATAATTGTCAGATTCCCCAATGTTGAAATGAAGGAAAAAATGTTAAAGGCAACCAGAGGGAAAGGTCAGGTTACTGACAAAGAGAAGCCCATCAGGAGATCTCTGTGCAGAAACCCTACAAGCCAGAGAGAGTGGGGGCCAATAGTCAACATTCTTAAAGAAAAGACTTTTCAACACAGAATTTCACATTCAGTCAAACTAAGCTTCATAAGCGAAGTAGAAATAAAATATTTTACAGGCAAGCAAATGCTGAGGGATTTTGTCACCACCAGGCTTGTCTGACAAGAGCTCTTGAAGGAAGCACTAAATATGGAAAGGAAAAACTGGTACCAGCAACTGTAGAAACACACCAAAATGTAAAGACCACCAACACTATGAAGAAACCACATCAACTAATATGCAAAATAAACAGTTAGTATCATAATGACAGGTAATTTACATAACCTTAAATATAAATGGGCTAAATACCCCAATTAAAAGACACTGGCAAATTGGATAGAGTCAAGACCCATTGGTGTGCTGTATTTAGAAGACTCATTTCACCTGCAAATACACCCACAGGCTCAAAACAAAGGGATGAAGAAATATTTACCAAGCAAATGGAAAGCAAAAAATAAGCAAGGATTGCAATCCCAGTCTCTGATAAAGCAGACTTTAAATTAACAAAGACAAAGAAAGACAAAGATGTTATTGACAATTATAGCCATATTTTAAAATAAAACAAGCACATACATTCTCCCACAGAAGTCTTGTTAGGTTAAGTGCACTGAACAAATTTCTACATATGTAATTTTTTGTAAGGGGTAATTAAATGCATATATCTAATTTGTTAATATCTAATACATGGTAAAATATATTTGTCTTCATTCTTAGCACTCAGGGCTTCTCTCACACTTTCTATTCATTCTTTTTCCAATCTTATCACCTTTCTTTTAATCACAGATATTTTGTTCCAATGATATTTTCTCCAGTTTCTACTGATAGTCACTTCATTATCTGAAATCCTTTTACTCACATCTCTACAAATATAAATTTTCTGAGTAATGTATGGGATATAAATCCCCTTCTAAGTTGTAGCTGAATCACCTCTCTTATCAAATAAAAATATTCTTTCAGTGGATCAATCACACATTGAATTCTTTTATACATCCTTTCTAACAATGAGAACTGTGAATTAAACATACTGCATGAATTAATGAGTGTGTATGTGTTTCACACACACACATGCTAAGCCATACTTACTTAAAATAAACCAAAGCTAAGAACCACAATATGCCTTATTTTTATTTGAGCTGAAAATAAGTATTGGTTTTCCCTCCTTAAATATGCTTATAATCTCAATGACTAACTTTTGTTAAAGTATTCACTGATTCCTTTATTTCAATTGTTGCTAAAAAAAAATGAATTCCAAGAAAACTGACACTATTTTCAGATACTGAGAAGTAAAATAGTATGCTGGACTCTCCCCTTGGTAGAGTATTAAAGTTAATTTAAAAACAAATATTGCTGTTCACTTTTATATTTATATTAGTATTTATTCATCTGTGAATGAATACTTTCTTATCTCTTTGATTAGAACACATCCCAAACCTTTCCCTACATCTACAGAACACCTACCTAACTCAGGGTGATCAATGTCAAAAGAAGTTTGACAGGAAGAAACAGTATGACTAATGTATTCCCAGGAGAAAACGTAACAGTGTAAAATGGCATTTAGAAAATTTCATTCAGAGCGTACATATCTCTAAATGTGTTCCTCATTTTGCATGCAATGTAAAACCTTATTAACTGCTTATTTAGATTTTCTTACCATATGTCTGTCTTGGCAATTAGCATGAAGCATTTACTCTTTGAAACAATACAAAATGGTAAGAATAGATGTATCAGTTTTGATGTTTATCTAAGCATTATGCTTTATGGAAGAAAATAGTTTCAAAAAAGAATGACTCTACTGCAAACATTTTAACAAGATGCTTTATGTGATATTAATTACACTGAATAGAAAAGTAAATATGCTTCATAACAAATTTTGTTTCATAAATTATGATTTACGATATTTTGTTTCATAAATGACTATTAAATGTGAAAGATTTCATATTTAGTAACATACATCTTTAGTTAATATTTTCATAATCTTTTTAATGCAATACTCTGTTTATCTAGGTTAGCTAGTATTATGTTAGATGCGTTTGTTTTATTTTCATTCTTCTCTCTACATTGACTCTTCCTCAACTGAAAATTCCTTAGAAAATATAATATGTAAAGTATGCTGTGATATATCCTTTGAAGCAAAGGTAGTTACTGGCAAAGAAATAACTTCCTCTAAGTAGGATGATGTTTCTGTTTTTTGTCTTACGTTCCTCCAGGTTCTTACCCTCCACATCTTCCCTGACCCTATCCACCATCACCACATCACCCTCCATTGAATATTTTCTCTTACTAGATTGCCATGATCTGAAATTCAGCTGTATGAACCAAGGTACATAGCAAATATTATTCTTAAGATTTATTTTCACATTTGCATGCCCTCCAAGAAAAGATATCTGCTCAATTCTAAGTTTTTAGCAGATGTTTATTGAAGACATATGTGTAATCATATGGCTTTTGGAAAAATATATTGCTAGTAATGCACTTATTAAAATCTCTCACTAGTTACAGTCTTCTTCAAAATAAAGTTTTATTTAATTACACAGTTAAATTTACTTGCTAAGTAAAAACTATGCCCTCTTTATTAATCCATATTATATGTGTTACATGCCAAATAGTTTGAAAAGTTAATGTCTGCTTTCATTTACATAAAGCAAGCAAGTATCTGTCTTTTAAAGGTCTGAAATTTAAAGGACCGTGGCTTGAAGAAAAGCAAGTGGCAAAACATAAGAACAAACACACACACAAAAAGCTTCATTATGATATTCAAATCTAACATCTTTGGAAATAAATTCTGGTCTACGCATATTAAGACTTATTGGAGGCTTCAAATACATTGAGATGTATGAGATGTTGAAGTACACTTAAGCTATAAGATTTAATCCATAATGTGCTTAGATTGCTTAAGGTGTTTTCTTTAAGCCACTTTTTTCTATCTTGTCCTTTGTGCAGGTTTTATTAGATAAAGAATCTTATGTCAAGAGAATTCCTAAAATCTTGTGTCTGTGAAATTCTGAACAATTGATAAGATCGTATTTCCAAAAAGACATCAATGACAATTTTATAAGTTTTAAAATACAATTTTGTTAAAAAAAAATGCCTGAAACAAGTGTTACTGTTATTTTGCAAGGGACTTTTACTTGTTTCTTGGAAATAAAAAGAAGTTTTGTCATGCAGCCACCACTGATATGACAGCTGTTTTGTCTTTAACAGTTAAGGTAAAAGCTGGGTGCGGTGGATCCTACCTGTAATCCCAGCACTTTGAGAGGCTAAGGTGGGCAAGTCACTTGAGGTAAGGAGTTTGAGACTAGCCTGACCAACATGGTGAAACCCTGTCTCTACCAAAAACACAAATCTTAGTCAGGTGTGGTAGTAGGTGCCTGTAATTCCAACTACTTGGGAGGCTGAAGCAGGAGAATAGCTTGAATCTGGGAGACAAGAGGTTGCATCAGCAGAGATCACACCACTGCACTCCAGCCTGGGCAACAGAGTGAGACTCCGTCTCAAAAAAAAAAAAAAAAAAGCAAGGTAAAATATACCTAACATTTAAGTTATTATTTAACTTCCTGACAATGTGGACAATAATGAAGATAATGAAGAGATTTGGTTTAATTAGGATATTTGTTGTCTCAAAAATAGAGAAAATGAGATGTAAATGAGACAGAAATTAGATTAAAAAAAAAAAAAGAACGAAAGAAATTTCTAATAAAGACCCATGTCATTGAGAATACTAGATATTTTTGTTTGGAATACAAATGGTAAACTTCCTTTATCATGGGTTTCATAAACTTGAAAAAAATTTATACAGACATTTTTCTTCCACAAGCCTGCATTTTTTATTGTTTTTTTCCCAATTAAAAATAGAAGTTTGTTGTTTCTAAGATTATTTAAGGCATACAACTATTACATACTTCATTATGTATAATGTGATATTTCGATATGTATATATATTGTGAAGTGATTAAATCAAGCTAATTAACATACTCTGTATAAATTCTGGAATTATAAACATAATTCCAAATAAACATAATTTTAAATAAGTAGGTGTTGGTTTTGGTTATTGACATTATGTCAATAGAAAATACATTATTTGATGTTTCCCTTAATTCTATTTATCATCAATTTATTATAAATGTATAATAGTGCCCTATCATGTTTTTTTTTTAACCTGAATTTTAACCTGAATTTATATTTGAATTTTGGGGCCAGTCCACAGATTAAAGTCATGATTGTGTCACCATTGAAATTTTCTTTTATTTCCTACATTTTCTGTTCTCTCCTTTGGTTTTTTTTCTCTATCTCTGTTGGTGTATGTAAAACAGCCTCTACATAGCATCATCCAGAAAATCACATTTACCTTTGACTCATTTAATCCATCATAAAGTCGACAATTTTTAGTTCCTAGATTTTTTCAAAATTATCTAAATGTTGTCAATCATAATGCTATTGTTTTGGCTGATTACAGCATAAATTATTATTGCAGTAATAAATCCTTGTTATTGATCTGAATGTGTTTAAAAGGAAAAACTTAATATTCAAGTGGAATGTGTTGAATTAAAATTATTAAAGATTAAGAAAGTAAATGAAAATGACACTTCTTTCCTGTTATATTTCACTGGTTTTTATTTGTTCCACAATGAAAAATAATATAGGCAAATATCTTAGGTAGCCAGGGCTGTTGTAACAAAGTCCAATCCATTTGAATGGCTTAAGCAACAGAAATTGATTTACTTAGTTCATAGTTTTGGATGCTGAGAGTGAGTCGAAGATCAAGATGTCAACAGATTTTATTTCTGGTATACGTTATCTTCTTGGCTTGCAGAAAGATGGCTGCCTTATAGCTGTTTCATCACATAGGAGAGAGATAGACAGAGACAGGGACAGAGAGACAGAGACAGAGATAGAGAGAGACAGACAGCCTGGAGAGTGAGAGAAAGAGGAGAGAAAGAGCAGGAGCTCTAGTATCTCTTACTATAGGGATATCAATCCCATTATGACCCCCATGACCTCAACTTACACTAATTATCTCCAAAGGGCCTCATATCTAAATGTCATCACATTGGGAGTTAGGGATTAAAGGTATGAATTTTAGGAGGCCACAAACATCCAGTCCATTTGAGTAAGGATACATAGAACAAAATGAATAATCTAAAAAAAATACAATTTTCCAACTTTGAAAATTTAGACACTTAAGACATTGAATTTTTAAATCTGATGAAGAAATATTCAAAAAACAAATAATAAAAAAGCCCTGACTTTCCAGTCAAGTTATATTCATAAGAAATCACACAATATGTGTAACACATTAAAAGTGTAATGGTACTTTTGATTTGAGCTATCATCTTTAGAATAGAGCTAACTTTTATTTATGTATGTATTTTTGCTAGCTTTATTGAAGTACATTTTACAAACAAAAAATTGAATATATTTATTGTGTATGATGTGATATTTTTATATACATATATACTGGGAGATGATTAAATAAAACTAATTAAAATATCTATCACCTGAAATAATTACAACTTTTTGTGGTGTAATTAGAGGACTTATCTCTTAGCAAAGAGCTAGTTTTTAATTTATTTTAACTAAGACAAATAGTCTAATTATGTCCCAATGGCCATGACTACGATAACATGGATATATTCTGTTTTTACATCTTATTCTCAAAAATATGCTTTAAATTTATTTTTTCAATTAATTCTCCATTTAATACTTAAAGGCTACTTTTTAAAAATATTTGAATAAATTATTTCAAAGCCACTTATTTCTTGCAAATTATTTGGTGGTTTTTTCCAATTCTGTGAAGAAGGTCATTGGTAGCTTGATGAGAATAGCACTGAATCTATAAATTACTTTGGGCAGTATGGCCATTTTCACAATACTGATTCTTCCTAACCATGAGCATGGAAGGTTTTTCCATCTATTTATGTCCTCTCTAATTTCCTTGAGCAATGGTTTGTAGTTCTCTTTGAAGAACCCCTTTACAGCCTTTGTTAGTTGTATTCCCTAGTATTTTATTATATTTGTAGCAATTCTGAACGGGAGTTCACTCTTGATTTGGCTCTCTGTTAGTCTGTTATTAGAGTATAGGAATGCTTGTGATTTCTGCACATTGATTTTGTATCCTGATACTTTGCTGAAGTTGCTTAACAGTTTAAGGAAATTTTGAGCTGGTACGATGGGTTCTTCTAAATATACAATCATGTCATCTGCAACTAGAGACAGTTTGACTTCCTCTTTTCCTAATTATTAAACACCCTTTCTTTCTTTTTTTTTTTTTTTTGCCTGATTGCTCTGGCTAGAACTTCCAATACTATGTTGAATAGGAATGGGGAGAGAGGGCACCCTTGCCTAGTGCCGGATTTCAAAGGGAATGCTTTCAGCATTTGCCCATTCAGTATGATATTGGCTGTGAGTTTGTTGTAAATAGCTTTTATTATTTTGAGATACATTCCATCATTACCTAGCGTATTGAGAGTTTTAAGCATAAAGGGCTGTTGAATTTTGTGGAAGGCCTTCTCTGTATCTACTGAGATAATCATGTGGTTTTTGTCTTTGGCTCTATTTACATGATGGATTATGTTTATAGACTTGTGTACGTTGAACCAGCCTTGCATCCCCAGGATGAAGCCTACTTGATCATGATGGATAAGATTTTTGACATGCTGTTGCATTTGATTTGCCAGTATCTCATTGAAGATTTTTACATTGATGTTCGTCATGGATATTGGACCGAAGTTTTCTTTTTCAGTTGTGTCTTTGCCAGGTTTTGGTATAAGGATTATGTTGGTCTCACACAATGAGTTAGGGAGGATTCTCTCTTTTTGTATTATTTGGAATACTTTCAAAAAGATTGGTATCTGCTCCTCTTTGTACATCTGGACTTATTTTGATTGGTTGGCTATTAGTTGCTGTCTCAACTTCAGATTTGTTATTGGCCTATTCAGGGATTCAACGTCTTCCTGCTTTAGTCTTGAGAGGGTGTAAATGTCCAGGAATTTATCCATTTCTTCTAGATTAACTGGTGTATGTGCATAGAGTTTTTTGTAGTAATCTCTGATGGCATTTGTATTTCTGTGGAATTGATGGTGATATCCCCTTTATCATATTTATTGCATCTATTCGATTCTTCTCTTTTTTCTTTTATATTAATCTGGCTAGAGGTCTATCTATTTTGTTGATCTTTTCAAAAAACCAGCTCCTGGATTTATTGATTTTGGGGTTTATTTGTTTCTCTATCTCCTTCAGTTCTGCTCTGATCTTAGTTATTTCTTGTCTTCTGCTAGCTTTTGAATGTGTTTGATCTTGCTCCTCTAGTTTTTTTTAATCATGATGATAGAGTGTAAATTTTAGATCTTTCCTTGCTTCTCATGTGGGCATTTAGTGCTATAAATTTCCCTCTAGACATTGCTTTAAATGTTTCCCAGAGATTCTGGTATGTTGCGTCTTTGTTCTCATTGTTTTTGAAGAACATCTTTATTTCTGCCTTCATTTCATTATTTATCCAGTAATCATCCAGGAGCAGGTTGTTCAGTTTCCATGTTGCTGTGTGGTTTTGTGTGAGTTTTTTTATCCTGAGTTCTAATTTGATTGCCCTGTGTTCTGAGAGACTGGTTGTTATGATTTCCATTCTTTTGCATTTGCTGAGGAGTGATTTACTTCCAATTATGTGATTAATTTTAGAGTAAGTGCAATGTGGTGCTGAGAAGAATGTAAATTCTGGCGATTTGTGGTGGAGGGTTCTGTAGATGTCTATTAGGTTCACTCAGTTCAGATCTGTGTTCAAGTCCTATATATCCTTGTTAAGTTTCTGTCTCGTTGATCTAATATTGGCAGTGGAGTGTTAAAGTCTCCCACTGTTTTTGTGTGGGAGTCTAAGTCTCTTTGTAGGTTGTTAAGAACTTGCTTCATATATCTGGCTGCTCCTGTAATTTGGTACATAGATATTTAGGATAGTTAGCTTTTCTTGTTGCATTGCTCGTTTTACCATTATGTAATGCCTTTCTTTGTCTCTTTTGATTTTTGCTAGTTTAAACTCAGTTTTGTCAGAGACTAGAATTGCAACCCCTGCTTTTCTTTTTGCTCTCCATTTGCTTGGTAAATCTTCCTCAATACCTTTATTTTGAGCCTAGGTGTATCTTTGCACATGAGATGGGTCTCCTGAATACAGCACACCACTGGCTCTTGGCTTTTTATCCAATTTGCCAGTCTGTGTCTTTTGACTGGGGCATTTAGCTTGTTTACATTTAAGGTTATTAATGTTATGTGTGAATTTGATCCTGCCATTTTGATGCTAGCTGTTTGTTTTGCCCATTAGTTGACACAGTTTCTTCATTGTGTCGATAATTTCTTGCATATTGTTGATGTAATTATTCATGGATTCCATATTTGAAAATTCTCTTACACAATGAAATCTGATTGTAACATCAAAAACAAAACTCATGGGCATTGGTGGTCATAGATGAATATGGCCATAAGTAGAATGGAAAAAAAAAAAAAATGAGTCTTCTGACATAGGCCTTCCCAGTTGATGTCCCACAAAGTGACTCTCTGCCTTCTTGTTTTAGCTCTCATACTAAATAGCACAAAAAATAATCTAATGCCATTTTTTGTGCTATTTATTAATACTAAAATGCTCTTTACTATAATATATGTGCAAGAAGGCTGTGATATGCCTTATAAAGAAAACATGTTTGATAGACAAACTTTGTTCAGGAGTAAGTTATAGTGTTTTGGCCATGACTCCAATGTTAATGGATCAACTATGTAAATTGATCGTATGTAATATAATATTAATAAGATATCTTTAAACAGAAACACACATAAAATGATGTTTTGACAAGTTCGTAAATATGCTATGACCAGAAGCTGACAGGAAACTAACTCAGCATTTCCCCTAGGAACAACATTGAAAAAAAATATTCGCTAACTCAGTGTTCATGGCTTATAAACAAAACTACTAAAAATAATGATGATGAACTATAATATTTTTGGAGACACACACACACATACATAAAGAACTTAGGAAGAAGCTTAATAAAAAAAGACACTAAAGTTGTTAAACTGAATAACAGGGTGAGTGGTGATGTTATTCACTGAGAAGGTAATGCATATTGAAGAGGCATGCTGTGAGTTTTGCATGTGTTAAAAGTTTGCTTTGAAAATGTAAAATCGTAGAACCTAAAATTCCACTCTCTCTCAAAAGCATAGCTGAAAGATCTTTGGAAGTTGTACACTTCATTATAATATATTGATTCAATCTAACATATTGATATAAAATATAAATTTATAAGACATTAAAATACTCTGATGTTGAAAGCCAATGTATTACCTGTGTAAAATTTAGACCTGATGAGGAAGGAGAACTGAGTCTAAAAATTAGAAGTGTGAAAAAATGGTTGAGTTTTAAAAACATGCCAGGAACGGAGTAAATGGTAACTTATGAGTAAAGGTGCAAGAGCATAATAGGCTCTTACTCAGAGGAGAAAACATTTTAAGAAGTGACCTGTCGGGTTTAAGCTGCTAAAATGATTAAGAAGTTTATTTAATATGGAGATCATTGGTGACTTTGGTATTGAAAACCAAAGTGCTAGTGTATAGAGCAAAGATGTGTAATCAACTGTTAACAGAATAAGAAGCAAAGGATACACATATAGCTGCGAATAGGTTTATGGGTTTTATAATGAAATAATTGAACAGTTTTCCTCTGATTGTGTTTGTGTGCAAGTGGAAAAAGGAGGAAAGTTATCTGCTTAGAATGAGTACTTCAGAGAAGGTTTTGGAAATTTTGGAGATTTGAGAAGAATGATGAAATTGTGTTATAGTCTATGGCAGGGGGAATGTGAGTAGACTAGGGAGAGGCATGAGGCAATAAGGGTCCACTTGAGATTTTACATCCTAAACGGAGATTAATATATGATTAGCAAGGTGTATTTTCCTCCAGCCACCTTCATTGTTTGACTGACTCCAAAAAGAAGGTGTAGAGCAAATATTGACTGGATTTGAAGGCTTTTTGTTGTTTTTCACAGTAAAGTACCTGGTGGAAGGAACAACAAGTAAGTTGTAATCAGGTTGGTTACTATTGATTAAATCTAAGCTAGGTAAAATGGGAAATGAAGAGAGAAAATGATTAGAGTGAAAATTTAATTGAAAAATCTAATGGGTTTATAACTTTAGGGTTAAGAAGATTAGATGAAATGGGCTAAAACAATAGACTGGCATTTGGATAACATTAACATTGAAACTAATATTCGAAGGGTTATGTAGTTATGCCTACTGATAGTCTTGGGCATGACAATAGTAGTAATGGGCATAGGTAGCTTAGAAGAAAAGATAAACGCAGAGTTACATTTCAGGAGCAAGGAGTTGCAGGTTTGGGGCTGAGTGTTTCTGTATTTGCTCATATGCAATGTTTAAATTTGATTTAATAATCAAATATTGCTAATAATTTTATTTATTTATTTTGACACAGGGTCTCACTCTGTCACCCAGGCTAGAGTGCAGTGGCACAGTCTCAATTCACTGCAACCTCTGCCTACTGGATACAAGTGATTCTCCTGCCTCAGTCTCCCAAGTAGCTGGGACTATAGGCACCTGCCACTGCACCTGGCTAACTTTTGTATTTTTAGTAGAGACAGGGTTTCACCATGTTAGCCATGCTGGCTCGAACTTCTGACCTCAGGTGATCTGCCCGCCTCGGTCTTCCAAAGTGCTGGGTTTACAGGCATGAGCCACCGTGCCTGGCCAAAATTTTAGTTTGTTAACTAAACTTCACACAATTAAAAGAGACAAAATCAAAGTTAAAAATTAAATTTATAATAATCAACTTTCTAGGAAAGTTAATTTCTTTGTGACTCTTTGGCTAATCGTATATTTTGAATTTAAATAGGTATTAGTAAATTTGCACCTTGGACAATAACTCTTTGTTGTTGAATATAAAATTTAACAGATTCAATATGACTCATTAATTTGTAGACATTTCTGTATTTTTCACAATATTCCTCGTTTTATTTATTGTTTATAATGTTAAAATAAACTCCTTTTGTAAGACATAGGCAGAAAAAATATTTAAATTATTCTCTGCTGATGAATAATTTACATTTTTTTCACCATGCTGACAGGTGCTGTCTTGACAATTAATCTTGAAGACTTTATAATTCTCTGCCCATTAGCATATGATCCATTTTGCAATCAACACTAGAGGGTCTGAATGCAAAAAGTTTATAGTAGATGTTCCTAACAAATGTCTACACAATCTCTGGAATTCTCAAGGATATTATTTCAAGTAGAAATTGGTAATGAGTAAACAAAGAATGAAGGAGCTTAACTCTCCAGCTGGAAAGAAGTTAAAGGTTTGGAGGAAAAAGATACAGGGTACTCTTTTAATCACCTTACCACTTAATATATGTTAGATTTTTTAAAGATTTAGCCTGCTTAGTGTGAAAACCTCCCTTTATTTTGACTTAATGAAAATATTTTTAGCACTCTTTTGAAAATGTACCCGTAGTTTTGCTAAAGAACAGATGAATATATGAAAAACATAAACTAAAAAATTCAGTAGCAAGACATATTTATTTACATTATTTTAGTAATAACTTTTAATATATGAAACAAATTTTTGTATTTAGAAATGCTTTAATTAAAAATATATAAATTACAGTAACTCCATTTTGGGATTCACAAGTTAAGAGAGAGTTTGAAAATTGAAAGTGGAATTTCTCCATTGAGAAATTTACTAGCGTTTCCTCAAAGGCTTAGAATCATTTTCAACATTTTTTCTAAAATCTAATTTTGAAGCTGGACTTTGATAGAATTGTTTTAGAAACATAATATATGCATTCAACAAAGAGTTATTGAACTTGTATATATGCCAGGCACAGTGCCAGGATTGGAGGATACAATGCTAAATATGCTTTGCTCTCAAGTTTACCTACAAGGTTATACTCTTGTGGGTCTTAATCTATAAATCTGGGATGACAGAGTTCCAGGCCTTTTCAATTGTTAATGCCTTTTTTTTTTTTTTTTCTTTTCTTCAACACATGTTGGTTGCTGGAATTTAGTACATGCATAATTTTCAGAGTGTGGTTTAGAAGCAATATAGGTGGCTTGTTCTCTCTAGAAATAGTATACTTCCAACAAAGGCAGAATATTTATTAAGGGTTTTTGGAAAAAAAAAAAAAAACACAAAACAAAACTGCAAGACAATGATTCACAAAGTTAATATATTCAGTAATGGCAAAGGCTAGCCAATGGCAGAATAGGTCAGAATCTAAGGCGATAATGACAATTTTAAATCATGTATTACATCTCTGCTATTGTTGATCTCAGAATCCTGAAAATGAATACTGGGTAAGCAGTAATAGAGTCAGTGACAGATAAGCTTTATTAAAGACTTCAAACACATGAGCAGTTTGTTGAAGCTTAGGGCAGGAGGGTTTTGCCTGACCAGCCTCGTTTTCTCTTTTCTAAGACCTGTCTTCACACTCCTTCTCTATGATAAAATCTTTTGCTCACAGCCAAATGTTACTATCCTCCTTAATATGACTGTCTCCAGTGATGCAATCACAGCCTCTTTACCAGACCCAACTCTTGGTTAGAGCTAACTGGTCCAGGATTTGTTCCCCGATGCCAGTGAAGACAAGATTTACTGGAAAGGGTGGGACTAAATTGAATTAGTGAATACATCTATATTTTTAAGCTATAGTTTGTAAATCTTGGGTTGTTTATGGGTTGTTTGTTGGACCAAAGAAATGGAAGAAGGTTTTTACAGAGAAAAGCATGACACAGAAGTGCAGAAAAGAGCAGTCACACAACAATCCTGTGACTTCTTTTTTCATTTTTTCCCTAGAGTTGGGCCACCTTTTATTGCTCAAGCATCCTTATCTGAAAGCTAATTATGGTTGTTTTATTTTCCATTCTTAACGAAAGAACCCTAAGTAAACGTAAAGTCAAATGCCTAGAAAAGGCTGGGCACAGTGCTCATGCCTGTAATCAGAACTTTGGGAGGCTGAGATGGGAAGATCATTTGAGGCCACGAGTTAGAGAACAGCCTTGCCAACATGGTGAAAACCCGTCTCCACTAAAAATACTAAAATTAGCCAGGCGTGGTAGCACGTGCCTGTAATCCCAGCTGCTGGAGAGGCTGAGGCACAAGAATCGCTTGAACTTGGGAAGCAGAGGTTGCACTGAGCCAAGATTATACCACTCCACTGCAGCATGGGCAACAGAGCAAGACTCCATCTAAAAATAAAAATAAAATAAAAAAATTAAAAAGCCTAGGAGAAAACTTTTGTTGAAACTGACAAAATTCCTTGCATTTCTGAAGCAACTGAACATATATATGTAAAGTTTCGACCTAGAAAAACATTTATTTGTATAAAATTCAGTCCAATATTTTATATGAGATCATAATAAAATTATAGGAAACATATATTAAATGTTTGGACTAGTTATTATCAATTTCATTCAATTTTAATTTATTAAACATAAGTAAAGTAAGGAACCTCTAATGTGGAGAAGACACAGAGTCAAGATGAATACTTCCCATTAACATAGAAGAGCATCTGGCTGACTCTCTAGCAAGAGGTCACATCTGCTTAACATGAACAACCTCTCTAACTCACAAAAGGCAAGAAACAAATGGAAACATGATTTTTTAAAAAATTTAATCTCACATATATCCGTGACCCCAGTCATTTCAGCAAGGATGGCAGCAGGCCTTCCCTACTTTGAAAAACAGCATGGTTGCAGTTAATCTAAACTTGGAATTACAAGCTTCTCTCATGACATAAATAATGGATACAATGTAAATTGTCTGAGTTATGGTTACACTAAAAGCCCAGACTGCACCACTACATAATATATCCATGCAACAAAACTGTGTTTGCACTTCTTAAATATATACAAAAAAAAAAAAAAAAAAGAAATGTAAAGCAATCTAATTCTCTAGCACTAGGCATCTTTGTGTATAAAGAGTAAACCTCTTGTATGCAGTATTTTGGCTAAGATACTTGCAACTGAGCACTGCCCAGTCTGCCATAAATTGTGTATTATAGACTGAATTGTCTCCCCCTCACTCAAATTCATGTGTTGAATAGAAACATGCCTGTAATCCCAGCACTAAATAGAGTTAAAGGCTCTATTTCCAAATAGAGTCTTTAGGGTGATAATTAAAGTTGAATGGGGTCATTAGCATGGGATCTTAAAACCATCGGGCTTTTAGAGTGGTAAGGAAAGTTAACACCCTTTAGGGCCTTTAGGGTGGTAATTAAAGTTAAATGAGGTCATTAGAGAGGGACCTTAAAGCCTTAGGGCTGATGTCCTTATAAACAGAGGAAGTTATACAAAAGGTCTCTCTCCCTCATTCTTTTTCTCTGTCTCTTTCTCTCTATTCTCTGCAGGCTAAGAAAGGAAAGGCCATGTAAGAACTCAGCAAGAAAGTAGTCAAACCAGGAAGATAGCCTCACCAAACACCAACCCTGACAGCATGTTGATCTTGGACTTCCAACCTCCAGTGTTATGAGAACAT
The DNA here is from genome assembly GCF_009761245.1 of Sapajus apella. Taxonomy (NCBI): domain Eukaryota; kingdom Metazoa; phylum Chordata; class Mammalia; order Primates; family Cebidae; genus Sapajus; species Sapajus apella. Next base: position 21,607,180 of record NW_022436967.1, on the reverse strand, counting down.
TAATTTCTGTTGTACAAGCAATCCAGTCTGTTGCATTTTGTTATGGCAGCAGATCAGACTACTAGAATGTTTTTTCCAAGTCTTTGAATTCAAAGGAAGTTTGGAGGCACTAAAAACAGTGTGCAGCCCATTAGCATAAAATGAAACTTTCTAATGTATATTTTCATTTTTATTAACTATCATATATTCTTACAGGGTACACTGTTTATTTTTAATATGTAATACATTACAGAATCATTAAATCAAGCTTATTAACATGTCCACCACCTCACATATTTATCTTTAATAATCTGAACATTTAAAATTATTTTTAGCAACTTTGAAACATACATTACATTACAATTAACTATAGGCACCATACTGTATACTAGATTTCAAAAACATATTTTTCGTTTCTAACTGAAATCTTGTACCCTTTGACCAATATCTCCCCATCTCCCTCCACCCTCAAGCCTATGGAAGGCAGTATTTTACTGGCTAATTCTATGAGTTCAACACTAGATTCCACATATAAGTGAAGTCATGCATGTATTTCTGTGTCCAGCTTATTTCACTCACTGTAATGTCCCCTAAGTTCAACCCCTAAGTTGTTAAAAATGAGAGAAATCCAATCTTTTTTAGCCTCAATAGTATTCCATTTTATGTATGAAATGAAACTTTGGCAAACAACTACAATTAGGTAGTTCTTTTTGAGACCTGTGTTTGCTGTGTATTGTGTACAAAACTCCCCAGTGGATAAACATAAGTTTTGCATGAAACATAACTCTACCTATGTAGTTTAATTTCTTTAGGTGAGAATTCAGTCACATCAGTATTTTTCCCATGCACATTTGCCGTTTATTTACTCTGGTTGTTTTCTGTTTTTGTTTGTTTGTTTTTTGTTTTTGTTTGTTTGTTTTAGGGTTGTATTTTAGTTCCATAGATGATGGGTGGGGATAGGGGTTGTAGTGTCACAGCATTTGATTGTGGGAAATCAAGTTCCTAACCTTGGAGGGGTTCTGCCAACACTCATTTGCTGAAGTGTCATTGTCCTATCTGATACTGGCCATACAACCTACACTGATTTTTAGCATAGGTGTCCTTTAGCCAAAATTATGAGATTCCCTTTAGTTAAGACAATTGGTTTTATTTAGCGAATATCCACATCTAACCAGGTGGGAAAATCAAGATGCTTCTCGAAGACAGGTGAGGTGTGGTGCGATTGATTAGATTACACAGGTCTCCTTCCTGCTGCCCCTTTGTGGATCTCTTTTTCTACTGCTCCTTCACAATGGCAGCAAAACTCATGTCTAACTAATGGAAGCAAAGCTTATGTCTAATTGAAGAAAGTCATTTCCTGCTACTCTGCCATTGCTCTGTTGGCTCCACCTGCAGCAGGCTAACACTTTTAAGAATTTACCTGCACACAACAATCAGGCAGGTTGAGAAAATTCAGATTTTGATGTAATGGGTCTAGGCAGGGATGATTTCTGAACCAAAAACATTAAGCTACATTCCACTGAAGAATTTATTTTTTAAAAAGGGCCCTATATACTATGATCATTAACGAAAGCTCTTTTAGGCCAGAAATAAGGTGGTAAGGTTTTATATTGATTATTGTATAAATTTAAGATCAGCCCTCTAATTCAAATTTAAGAATTTGAATTTATGTGAGAAGCAAACATCACATTATAATTTATAAAAAACAATTTATAGGCCAGGCACGGTGGCTCATGCCTGTAATCCCAGCACCTTGGGAGGCTGAGGCAGGAGGATCACAAGGTTAGGAGTTCAAGACCAGCCTGACCAACATGGTGAAACTCCATCTCTATTCAAAAAAAAAAAAAAAAAAAGATTTTTAAAACAACGGTAATGCTGACTTTTAATATTGTTATTTTTTTTCTGATATTTACTAATCCTGTACAATCTGCTGTCACCTTATAAATTCATTATCAAATGCTGAGATCTTGGCATCTTAGTCAACAAAACATCTGGCATATGTTCTCTCCCTTCTCAACTTATCCTCTTGATCTTTCCCCAAAAATTTGGAGTTCATTTGCATAGTGCAATTGCATTGCTTAAAATAAAATTAAATGTCCAAATTACTTTAAAATAGAAAAAGTAATACATTCACATGTTAAAATACAATTGTTTATAAGCTTGATAAAATATGCCTTATATTTCCCACCAAATTTAAACTAAATCAGAGAAATAGTTGAATAAATGTGAATGTTCTTTTTCCAAAATTATCAGTACTTACAACTGCAACATTTAAGATATTCAATGCAGTACTTCTAAGACCATGAAAATTAAAAAGAAACAAAGACTCTTGGTATTTGTTTGTGAGGGGGTACACATAACATCATGTAATATGAGATTTTTTTTAGTTATTTATCAATCTTCTAGTAAAATTAGAGGTAAAGATATTATAAATGTTTTCATGTATTAAGAGAGCAATGGAAAATAAATAAATTACCACTTTTAAAAATTATAAACCTAAAGAAGGACAAAAAAATTAATACTTTCACTAATCAAGAGCAAATCTTTGTTTCAAAACATTTAGCAAGGATGAATGGTATATAACTACTGAGGTTGGACTAAAGATTTGAATGTATACACTTTTTAAATGTAATAATATTTCTACAAAATAATAACTGTAGTAAATAAAATGAAGCCCAGAACTACCCGATTTGGAGCAGCTGACCCTGTTGAGACTGCAGGTATATATAATCTACAAGTCTTTTGCTATCAACATCATCAAAGTTAGGTCTCCTGGACTTCATGTTTTGAAATTTAATGAACAGTAAATTTCTTTGTTCTTTCTAATTTCAAATGATAAGTTATCTCCATTTTCTAAACTAGGTTACCATAATGTATACAAGATGTGACAGTTAATTTTACGTGTCAACTTGACTAGGTCAAAGAGTGCCTAGATATTTGATCAAATGTTATTCTAAGTGTTTCTGTGTTTGGGGATGAGATTGACAGTCGAATCAGCAGACTGAGTAAAACAGATTGTTCTCTTCATGGGGGCAGGACTCATCTAATTAGGTAAAGGCCTGAATAGAACAAAAAGGAAGACCTTCTCCACAGTAAGAGAGAAGTATTACTGATTGACAGATTTTGGACCGGTGCATCAGCTTCTTCCTGCCTTCCAACTCCAACTATAGCATCAGCTCTTTGTAAATCTCAAGACTGCCAGCCTTCAAACTGAAACTGTACCATTGACTATATCCAAAGGTTTTCAGGCCTTTGGATTCAGACTGAAGTGTAATTTGGCTTTTCTGGGTCTCCAGTGGAGCTTGCCAACTCAACCTGAAGTTACTGGAACTTCCCAAGCTCCATAATTGTGTGAGCCAATTCCTTATAATAAATCTCTTCGTTGCTCTCTCTCTGTATATACACATACACTTTCTATCAGTTCTGCTTCTCTGGAAAGCCCTGGCTATTGACAAGAGATAATGATTCTTGAAATAGCCGTTCTAATTATGTACATTATTTACCTTCTGGAAATGATATTGATTGTTATATGATAAGAGTCAGTATGTACAAAAGGGCACAAAGTCCACATTTATTCATGCCATTTAGGTTTCATTGTTGGTTTTATGTTTTTCCTTTACATTAAGATGCAGAAATTAATTTTTAAAGTTATAAGAACAAAACACACAGGGTAATAGGTCAATTAAGGTGATATATTAAGTCACAATATTATAAATATGCAAATATATATTAGTTTATATGAGTTTTGAAACATGAAATATAAGTACTTCAAATATTTGGTGAAAAATAATCAGAAAATAAAGAACAATTTTTCAGCCATTCAAAAATAGAATGTGGTATTTGCAAAAGGCAGTGGAAACATCTCCCTAAGACAACTTGTGCCCAGACCTTAAAAACCTACAAATATAATCCTGGGACCTCCCCCTTCTGATACATTCACTGTGAAAACTTTGTCAAAGTGGTATTCTAGAGGTTTCATAAATTTAGAGTTGCTTAACCAACATATTATTATGCCCATGTTCATTTTGTGGAAATTTCTGTCCACAAACTGCGAACCCCAATTAGTTCCAATCAGGCTATTCTCTCCATTCTAATTCAAGAACTTTGACTTGGAAACAATTTCCAAGTTTCAACTGGCAATTACTCTGGGGATGCTTTAGTCTTTTGCTCAAGAGTCTGTCCAAATATGACAGCGAAGTAAATGTTTTATCGGGCTGCCAATCCTCATCATTGTTTGCTGTGAGTTTATAAGAAACTCATGAGAAAGATAATGAGAATAGATCCTATTAATTTATTCCTTCAGCCAGCCTGAGAGCTTATACATTCTGAAGGCCTCATCACACTGGATCCTTGTTGTACTAAGGTGGCCTTGGCTCATCCATCAGACATAATGAAAATTTTATTTGCTTTTGTCTTATTTTGTCCAATAAAGTCAGATAGAGATCTCCCTTCCAAAACTTCTGTCAAGCAGAAATTGCAGATTTTTCACACATGCGATTAGAGATGACTGGGCATTTTGTTGGGGGCTAAGAGGTGAGGTATACATGCAAAGCCTTTGAACAACTTTATCCAGCTCATGTTTTTTTTTTTTTTCCCCCCCTCAAAATTTAAGACTTTACTTCTTCTAGGTAGTACCCTGCCTTTTATATATGTTCTGAACTATAATGACATTTTATGTAATAGTCTACATGGCAAAATTTCAACAGGAATAATTTATAATTACAAAGATTATTTTGGGGAAATTTTTATATGGAAAATGTTTGTTTAGTAGACAACTTAGAACAAAAATTGAGCAAAATTAATAACACCTTAATATATTTTGATTGGTATGAGGAAACTTCCAAAAAATATCAGATTCTAAAACTGCTTGCCTGCCATATTCCAAGAATGTGTAAAAATGTTTGCTGGTCTCTAAAGATACAAAGATATCTCCAAACTAGGAGCATTGAGTTGTTTAACCCCCATCATCATCATTAATTACCACCATCATCTGGAGTCAGGCCTGAGTTTGACTCTCAGCCCTTCCAGTCACCAAGTCTGTAATGATGAAGTAAGATCTGACACTTACTGTGTGCCAAGCTCTGTGTGCTAAGCTCACCACATATATAATCTCATGTAATCAGTACACAAATTCTATATGTCAGAAAGAAAAATGGAAAATGAAAAGAAAATACACTTTTCAAGTTCTAAATAACTGAGCCTTCAATATGAAGTGATTTGGAGTATTGTGTGAAACTAGAAATACATCTGACAATTTTTAAATCATATGTATAGAACATAATGTTAAATTGTTAGACAAATTCCTTAGAAAACAAACTTCAGTAGCAGAAGGAAAATGTAAAATCAGCTACAGACAGTAAAAAATACTTTTTAGGGTACCATCTAAAGCACAATGTGAGGAGGTAGGTTGGACAATTAAATAATCATTCTCGTAATTGGCACTTTTTGATGTACATTTACTTTGTGATAATGAATTGTGTGTGTGTGTGTGTTGAGAGAGAGAGAGAGGGAGGGAGGGAGAGAAATAGAGAGAGGGAGAGAGAGAGTGAGGAAGGAAAAGAGAGAGATTCAAATAGGAGGAGAGGAAAATGAAACATATTGCTCAAAAACCAAAAACTAATATATATACATAACTGTAAATGGCATTTGAAGACAGGTACATTGTGCTGAATATGATTTAGATATTGTGTTATTGGTTTGAAAAATAAGCCTAAGCACTAGATTCACAGAAACTGTTGTATTCTTCTGGGGTTCAGTTTTGCAGAAAATTGTTCCGTAACTTAATTGCATGCTCAGAAAGTCAATTGACTTGTTTGTAAATTTATGCAATTTTTACACCTGGTAAATTGGCTGAGTGTAGAATGGCAGGGAGGAAGAAAGTTTAATTTACTCAGAGGTATAATTCATGGTTAATAAATTGTAACAAGCATTGGTGAATAAAGAAATAAGTTCAACAAGGACAGAGGCAAAGTGGTTTCATGTTTTTCCATTCTAAAAGTACTTAATTAGCACAGTCAATTCTCTGGGCACAGAAAACCCTGAGACCATGACAGTCTTTGCCTCTGAATGCCAACGTAAGAAAAAAATTACTACACCTGCAACCACACTCTCCTTTTTTATGTCGAAAACCTGGTGATCACACATACACTGTCATGTAGAGAGGATAAAGAAAATAAATAGAGCATTCCTCTAATTCAGATTCTTATATCTGTAGATAACATGCACACATCTTTATAAACTTGGTTACATATACCCTTTTCAAAATAGATTGAATTCTCTAATAACATGGTGAATTGACAGACTCTCCATAGTCTGCATATATAGTAAAATTATGATTTGTCAAAGTTAAAAACATCCCATGAAATATAGAATATTTTGTAAAACACATAATAAAATAAACATCTGGGCATGTCATTTTAGGATTGTTCACATATTATGAGGTATGATATTATTGTCTCTATTTTTTTTTTGATGACAGGACTAAGATTCAGAAAGTTTGATAAACTAACAGATTTCAATCTAAAGTGTACCCTAAAAATAATATAAACACAGGTCTGCCCAAGTCCAAAGTCTCATTATCTGTTCACCCATTTGTCTGGTGTGCAATAAGAAAAAGACAGAATCTATGTGCATAAAGCAATTTTTCAAAAGAAAGTCACCCTAGTAGAGGAAGAGATGGGAAGTACAGTGGTTTCAGTCAGTCTTTTTAGACATCTATCTTGGAGCAAAATCATTGAGTCCCTCAGTCATTTGGAGTTCGTTTGGTACCATGAAAAATATATTTTGCTCATTATGGCTTCTCTAAGCTATTAATTGGTGTGTGTTAATATTAATAATGTCACACATGTATTGGACTATGCTTGAAACACTAATTTTCTCCTCTTCCCCTCAAAGCAATATCATTTAATCAAATAGAAGCACATATGTAAAATGTAAAATTAAGGGCAATATGTAATCTAGAACTTCATATGGTACAGTTTCAAAATTTAGTTTTGAAACATAAATGTTTCATATTTGTATTTGAATATGAAATGTAAATATAGCTGACTAAAAATAGTAAGACCAGGAATTCATTCAGTCTGTCATTTCTGTTTTATTTGCTAATGTTTAGACCATGACCTTGAAATGATTCTGACCTTGGTCCTGTTTTATTCTCAGCTTTAATCTCTTTCAGTATATCTCAGGCTATTGTATCCAGTTCCATGGATTTAAGTAACATTAATATACTAGTGAGTCTCTAACTTCTCATTCAACTCCATACATGTAGACCCAATTGCTTTCCCATCTCTACCAGGATGTCTCAAAGGCATCACAAACTTAAAATGCCCAACTTGGTTCTTCTCCGTTTTATCACACTTAATATGTCCAAAATGATTTTTCTCCCTTGATCATAACTAATACCTACCATGTACCAAACACTAGTAATAACTACTTTTCTTGCATTAATTCATTTTACTCTCAGAGCAAAACTATGAGATGGGTGCTATTACGGTTCTCATTTTATACATAAGCAAACTGAGGACCAGAGAGGCTAAATAGCTACCTCAAAGCAGTTAACAGTGAAGAACAGAGGTAAACTTAGTCTCTTCTAGAGTCCATACTGACAACCAAAATGAGTGACTAAGGCAGATATCCCAAATAATCAAAATTTATTTAGTCAGCCTCAGGTCATGCCTGTAAAAAAAAAAAGTCATCTATTTTTCCAAAAATTTCTCAGGAAGTTTTGGTATTTATACATTTTACTTATAAAAGGTGGGGCAGGTGGGGGAGAATTTGGGCAGCATCAAGAGAAATGGTAAATTATTTGTGAGAATTTAGTTAGTGCTTAGTAAATCTACATTTTAAATAAGAAAAAAATTGGAAGAAGAAAAGGGGAATAGAGGAAGCAGATGTCTCAAGGAGTGGTGATGGAAGGATTTATCTTGTCACGTCTTTGCTATGTACCTGGGAAGGTAAGCTGGTAATAAACATTATCAGTGTGAAGCCTTGCGAAAGAGCTGCTTCTGTCTGGCCCATAAGGAACAAAGTCTAATAGTAATGGACGTTTGTCTGGCCTCCTCTCCTGTCACGGTTAGGAAGTCAGCTTTCCAGATTTTGCTTGTGTCCCCTTGGCTAAGGGGGATCCGTTCAGTTAGTTGGAATATTAGCATTTTACTTTTATTTCTCAATGTCTTAAAAAATGACCCCACACTTTACTGCCTCCTCTACTGTCATCTTCCTAAGTAGAGCAACTCTGCCACCCATCCTGCGCTCAGACCAAATCACTCTTTTCTATATCCTCACATAAAAGTCTTCAGCAAGTCCTCTCAGTTACATTCCAAAAGGTAGCTCAAACCTTGCTTTTCTAACTGTACTTACTTGCCTGCATCATCATTTCATAGCTAGTCTACTGCAGTCGCTGCCTAACCGAGCTTCCTGCCTTTATTTTCTTCCATCATTTCCTGCAGTCCAGTCTCCAGATGGCAGCCAGTGCAATCAGGCCTTTTCCTTTCATGGCAAGGAACCCCTAATGGCCCTAAACTGAAATTAGACTAAAAGCTAAACTTCTCTCCACGGTCCTGAGATGATCTGGTTCCTATCTGTCTTTCTAGGCTGATCTCTTCTGAGGATTTCTCATCTACTCTTCCTCACTTATACTGACCTTCCTTCTCTCTCTTGACCACAGCAAGCTTATTCCATTTTAAAGTCGATTCCCTTTGTACAGAATTCTCTTATCCCATAATTTTGCATCATAAATTCTTCTCATCTTGCAAGTGTCAGCTCAATTTCTACATCAAAGAGACTTTCCTTAACCACCTTCTTCAAAGCAGCATGCCCCCATGCCCTGCCCCCAATGCGCAGTACCCCTCTGTATCTCACTAACTTATTTTTTTCCTATCCCATCTGAAATCATCTTATTTATTTTCTTTTAAATTGATTGCCTTTCTCTGTGATAATATAAAGTTTATAAAGACAGGGATTTGTGTTTTTTATAACCCCATAATCAGCTCCTGGAAGTGAACATGGTACACAATACACATTCAAATAGATTTTAATAAATGAATGACACAAAATAATAAACTTCTGCTTCTCTTTCTCTCACTACAGATATATCACACACACAAACACACACACACACACACACACACACACTATTACTCATTTTAAAATATTTTCAAAAGTTCTTTTCATTTATTTTACCCCTACTTATGGTCTAACAATAATTTAAAATAGCTTAACTTTGTTGAGGAAGCATTTTTAGTCTCATGTATATAGACAACTGCTAACACATTATCACAAACTTAATATATAATTCAAAAATCATTCCATGTATGATGTCCACCTGTATTCATTCAGAACCAGCCACAAAAGTATCCATAATAATGTCATTTTCTTCACTTATGCATGTGCACATATATGTAGAACTTTTTCCAAAATAAAATAATGTAAATATATTTTCCCTAATAAACATAAAATGAATATATTTTTCAATGATATTGAGTCTATGTCATTTAAGTCAATGTTGGCTTTAATGCAGCACCTCTAACTATCAGAATCATAAAGATGAGTTTATTAAACATGACAACCCCTTTCTAAATCTACAGATCATTAAGTCTGAGTTTGGGAAATTTAAATTACCAAGAAGTAGAAGAGGTAATTCTCTTATTTAAGGTGGGAAATATTTTTTTTTTAAACATTCTCATGTTGAAAGCGATTAAATAAATTAAAACATTCCTTGTGTATTTCTTATGAAGCAATTATGGGCCAAATGTTAGATTGAATCTTTAAATAATGGCACTCAAATATTTTGTAATTTTTTTTAACTACAAAACACATTGTTTTATACTACTCTTTTTTTGTTTGTTTGTTTGTTTTGACAGAGGCTCCCTCAGCTCACTGCAACCTCTGCCTCCTAGGTTCAAGTAATTATCTTGCCTTAGTCTCATGAGCAGCTGAGATTACAGGTGTGTGCCACCATATTCAGCTAATTTTCTTTGTTTTCAGTAGAGATGAGGTTTCACCATGTTGGCCAGGCTGATCTGAAACTCCTGATCTTAAGTGATCTGCTGGCCTTGTCCTCCCAAAATGCTGGGATTACAGTCATGAGCCGCCATGTTTGGCCAGTACTAGATAGTTTTAATATCAGTGTTTTAGTCTTGTCAGCCTCAAAAAGTCAATTATGAACCTCTTTATGTATCACAGTTGAGTAATCTGAATAGTTAATTTGTAGTTAGTAATGCTTTCACACTTCAGAGGTATTCCATAATTGAAAATAAATTTTGTATCTGTCAATGACTTGAAAGCATTGATGCGAAATAAATAACCCTCCCTGGTTTCTCTTAATTGTGAGGTTGTGTTGGCATCGTGTCAAGTTCTTAACACAGAGAATTTGAGAACAGTGTCTCCTGGGTCTCTGCAGAGCATTGGAACTATCCTCAAGGATGGTGATTGTCTTTGTGTTACTGTTGTCCAATAGAAATTTGTTGCATTTAGAGGAAATGCAGACAACATTCAAGAACAGATTAGTAATGTAAGGAGATAAAGGGAAATTCTGAAAAAATAACCAAAAGAAATGCAAGAAATAAAAAGGATAGTAACAGGCATAAAAAAAAATGCCTTTGAATAGCTCTAAATTGACTGGGATTGGCTGAAAGATACTTGGGAAATACCAAACTATGTGGAGAGTAGATAACACATTTCTATATAATGCATAGGTCAAAGAAGGCATCTTGGGAAAAACTTTACAATAGTTTTGAACTGATGAAAACACAGCTTATCCAAATTTGTGGATACAGGGCTTAGGGAGAAATTTATGGTATTGAATGCATACATTAGAAAATAAGTAAGATCTAAAATCAATAATCTAAGTTTTCACCTTAAGAAACTAGAAAATAAAGGATAGATTCAATCTAAATAAGGCAAATAAAGGAAACATTAAACTTTAAATACTAATATTAGGGCAGGAATCAATGAAATTGAAAATAAAGAATAGAGAAAATCAATAAAACAAAAAGTTGGTTCTTCGAAAATGAATAAAATAAATAAAATTAATGCTTCTTATTTCAACAATAAGAAAACAAATAAACAACTCAATTAAAAAATGGGCATATCATCAGAGCAATGTAAGTGGAAACAACAATGAGGTCTCACTACACACCTATTAGATCGCCCCAAATTTAGAACAATGACACAACCAAATGTTGGCAAGGATGTGGAACTACAGGAAAGGCACTACCCTGAAGGTTGGAGAATGGCCCCATGTCACTGGTGTCCAGTAGACGCTGGTCCCATTTAGAAGAAATGTAGACAGCATGCAAGAACTGATGAGTAAAATAAGCAATAAATGGAAATTCTGAAAGATAACATTCATTGCTGATGGGAAAGCAAAATAGTACAGCCAAGTTGGAAGACAGGTTGACAGTTTCTTATAAAATTAAACATACTGTAACCATAAATTCAGGATTCTCCTTAGCATAAACTCAAAGGAGTTAAGCACTTATGTCCAAACAACATACAAGTGGATGTTTATTACAGTTGTATTCATCATTAACCAAACTTTGAAGCAAGCAAGATTTTTAGTAGATCAATAGATAAATAAAATGGGATACTTTCAGACAATTAAATTTTATGCAGCATTTAAAATTAATATACTCTCAAACCATGATAAAACATTGAAGAACATTAAATGCATATTAGTAAGTGAGAGAAACTAATCTGAAAAAGCTATGTACTACATGATTCACAATGTACATTTTGGAAATGGAAAAACCATGAAGACAAAAGAAAAACATGAGTGATTTCCAGGCTTTGGAGGCAGGCCGAGGTGAGGTGGGAAAGAAAGATAAATAGGTATAGCACAGAAGATTTTTAGGGAAGTAAACCTATTCTGTGTGATACTATAATGGCGGATACATATTATTTACACTTGTCCAAACTCATAAAAAATACGAGAAGAAGAAGGACTACTAATGTAAACTCTAGACATTTGATGATTATGATTTTTTACTGTAGGTTCATGAACTGTAATAAATGTACCACTCAGTTGGGAGATAATGACAGCGTGGGAGGCTAGGCATAAATGGAGACAGGAGCAATATGGTAGTATCTGTAGATTCGTCTTTATATTGCTATGAACCTAAAACTGCTCTAAAAAATTATAAAGACTGAAAAACATACCAAACCTGATAAATGTGTTTTTCCCTTCAATATAACACTTACTATGTACTTAGAGCAGATTATTAAATAGACCAAAATTCTTTGATTATATTGTAAAATATTCTCACAAAGCCAGTACAATATACTTTATACATTATAATTGCAATATATATTATAATGATTTATCTTCAAACTATTGCCACATTATTTTAATTAAAAAATTATATAGAATTTCTGCAAGATTTTTCCAGGATATTTTAAATCCAATTCAGAGAGAATAGATGTGCCATCTTCCTTATGACAGCAACTAGTCCACTAATTAGACTTTTAAAAGCTTTTTGTCAAAGCCATTCTGTTCATTTACTCTGAGTAACAAGTAGTTTGTAGGACTAGCTGAACTCAAGCACATTTTTCTTAATTAACAAAGTAATAGCTTTAATACGGATTGTTCTAGTGCCACAGAGATATACAACTCCAGGTGAAAAATAGAAAGGATTATGATTGATTAGATCAAAGTTCAGTGTTTAAATCAACTGGTAACTTCTATATACAAGTTTATTTTTGAGAAGCTGATTCTTCATATTTCAGATTAAAACAATACAGGCAGTGGGTTGGTAAAGCTTAAGATGTTCAATGTAAAGGAAGAGGAAAGAATAGAGAGTCTAATTCTCCGACTTTCAATTTCCTGTAAATAAAAAGTAGAAAAATCTGTTTTTTGTTTTATTTTCCCTGGCAGAGGAGTAATGCCAACACCTTTCCACTTATGCTAAAAATCTGGAAGTAGTTATTGATTACCTTACTTTTTTGAACATTGTTGTAGCCATGAGACTTCATAAAGACAGGAGGAACCCACCTCCAAAATATGGTTTGTATGTGGAGATGGATAATACCACATATACACACTGAGAAATTATAAAAGCTTTATTACTCTCATAACTGGTCTCTATGTGAGACTAGGGAGAACCTTCCAAAACAGTTTAAGAGAGCAAGGAAACCAGACTGGTTCTGGGCTTTTTCTTGTGATTAGGAGTAGGCTGCTGTGAGGGTTTCCCTGTGCAGACAGGAGTATGCATGGTTTGCCTCTCTTTTAGATACGAAAGGGGAGTACTTGGGCTTCCTTGAGAATTTTCCCAGATATAGGGCACAAGGAGAAGAGATAGAGATGAAGCTTATAAGTTGTCAGCAAACACTGAAAATAGAATTAGACTCCTTATTGCAAATATTATACACACAATTGCCAACATGTTCTTCCAATAAAATAAAATAAAATTGTGTGTATAATATTCCAATTTTATCCCTCCTTCATACTTATATTACTATTTTAGTTTCAAAAAGTGATTATATTTGTTTGAATCTCTGTGACAGATTCCTAATGTTAAAAGAAAAACTTTAGAAAAATTAAATATAACAGAGTTTAACTGAGCAAAGGATAATTGAAGAGTCAGGCAGCCCCATGAACCAGAATAGATTCAGAGCAACTCCATGAGGCTGCCACATGGTCAACTCATATTTATACACACAAAAAGGAAGGCGATGTAAACAAAACTGAAATGACTGGGTGCAGTGTCTCTTGGCTATAATTCCAGCAGTTTGGGAGGCCGAGATGGAAGGATCACTTGAAACCTGGAGTTCAAGACCAGCAAGGGCAATATAGCAAAACCATGTCCTACAAAAATACACTTTTATAAAATTAGCTGGATAAGATGGCACATGCCTTTAGTCCCAGCTACTTGGGAGGCTGAGGTGGGAGGATCACCTGAGCCCACGAGTTGGAGGCAGCAATAAGCTATGATCTTAACACTACACTCCACCATACGTGACAGAGCAAGATAAGACCTTTTCTTTAAAAAAAAAAAAAAAAAAAAAGCAAACAAGTGATGTACAGAAACAGCTGGGTTGGTTATGGCTCAGCATTTGTCTTCTTTGAACATGGATTTGAACAGTTGGTTGCCTGTGATTGCCTGAAACTCCTTTTCTGTGATTGGCCAATTCTTGGCTGCTTGTTGCAAGAGCAGGTTACATTCTGTTTACACATCCAGTAAGGTTATAGTTCATCGTGTGTAGAGAAACCTTTCAGGCCAAACTTAAAATATTAAGAAGGCAGCTTTTGGCTAAATTTAACACTCATTCTATTAACTCTATTCTTGCTTTCAAATTCTATCACTGATGCACAGTTTCTAGAACAGAGCAAGAACTCCACACAGCATGATTTTCATCAAGCATCTTTTGCACTGAAATAAAACTAAAGAAACACATTTCTTATCCTATTTATTTATTTATTTATGCATTTCCACCTACTCATCTGTAAATTCATCTCTCTTTAAAGACATAAGCACTTTAAGATAGGAATCATCTCTCACTAATTATTGCAAAATGGTAAGTGCCTCTGTGCCTGGCACATGGAATGTCTATAACAAGTGCTGAACACATGAACATGTAGGGCTCAGGACTATGAGAATTTCAATCAGAAGCTCCTTCTCCACAGAACTAATTTCCAGGTTTTTTGTTGTTGTTGTTGTTGTTGTTGTTGTTTTGTTTTGTTTTGTTTTTGCTTGTTTTTTCCTAAATGAATTTTTTATTGTGGTACAATACACAAAACATAAGACTTACCATAAATAATTTTTAAGTGTGCAGTTCAGTGGAATTATGATGTTCAGAGATATGTTTTGTGTTGTCAAAATTTTCTTGGAACCAACCCAAATGCTCATCAATGATAGACAGGAGAAAGATAATGTGGCAAATATACACCATGGAATACTATGCAGTCATAAAAAGGGATGAGTTCATGTACTTTGCAGGGACATGGATGAAGCTGGAAACCATAATTCTCAGCAAACTGACACAAGAACGGAAAACCAAACACCACATGTTGTCACTCGTAAGTGGGTGTTGAACAAGGAGAATGCATGGACACAGGGAGGGGAACATCACACACTGGGGCCCATTGAAGGTGGGGTTGCTAGGGGAGGGATAGCAGGGGGTGGGGGAACTGGGGAGGAATAACACTGATCACACACATTACAAATAGTGAGTGTGAGATGGACAATTAAAAGCCACTAGGGCAATTTTTCCCGCTAAAACCCTGTTTCAAACTCCCCACAGGATTTACTGCTACAAGATTTTCTTTGCTCTTGAGAGATTAAGAAGAAACAAAGCCCGGCACAGTGGCTCACGTCAGTAATCCCAGCACTTTGGGAGGCCGAGGCAGATGGATCTCGAGGTCAAGGGGTCAAGACCATCCTGGCCAACATGGTGAAAGCAGGTCTCTACTAAAAATACAAAAATTAGCTGGGCGTTTGGCACGCGCCTATAGTCCCACCTACTCGGGAGGCTGAGGCGAAAGAATCCTGGAACCCGTGAGGTGACAGTTGCAGTGAGCCGAGACTGCGCCCCTGTTGTCCAGAACCGCAAAAAAAAAAAACTCCGCCTCAAAAAAAAAAAAAAAAAAAAAAAAAAGAAACAAAATGGGATTCTTAAACAATAAGGCATGCGAAACTTTCTGGGACACCAGTCAGCTATATGGCTTTTTCTTGTGCAGGTTTTAAAATGTGTGGCCATCACGGGGATTACTAGAATTTTCCAAGCTTGTTTTTCTTGTGTCTGAATTAGAAACTGCAACCAACTATAGTGTTAACATGGAGTGTCTTTTAAATTCTCTTTATATTTCTATATTATTTTTCCTGCCTACTCGAAATCCATTGGCTTTTTTTTTTTTTGCTTTTATTAAGATAATATAATATTGCTAATTTCAAAAATCACTTAGGAGTCTTTCTTAGGGTATTTCAATTAAATTAAGAAAAGCAAACTGTCTTAAGGAGCTTTAAAATTAATGACTTCACAAATTATAACAGCTCCATGACAACCAACAAACCAGACGCATTTGAAAAAGTGGAAAAGTAAATTTAGGTTTGCCTCAGTGATAATTGCTTAGCGTGATAGAATAGTTAACTAAAGAATTAGTAAACAGATGCTGGAGAGGATGTGGAGAAATAGGAACACTTTTACACTGTTGGTGGCAGTGTAAATTAGTTCAACCATTGTGGAAGAAAGTGTGGCGATTCCTGAAGGACCTAGAAATAGAAATTCCATTTCACCCAGCAATCCCATTACTGGGTATATATCCAAAGGATTATAAATCATTCTATTATAAAGACACGTGCACACGTATGTTCACTGTGGCGCTGTTTACAATAGCAAAGACCTGGAACCAACCCAAATGCCCATCTATGATAGACTGGACAAGGAAAATGTGGCACATACACACCATGGAATACTATGCAGCCATAAAAAAACAATGAGTTCATGTCCTTTGTGGGCACATGGATGAATCGGGAAACCATCACTCTCAGCAAACTGACACAAGAACAGAAAATCAAACACTGCATGTTCTCACTCATAGGCGGGTGTTGAACAATGAGAACACATGGACACAGGGAGGGGAGCATCACACACTGGGGTCTGTTGTGGGGGACTAGGGGAAGGACAGTGGGGATGGGGAGGTTGGGGAGGGATATCATGGGGAGAAATGCCAGATATAGGTGACGTGGGGTTGGAGGCAGCAAACCAGCTTGCCATGTATGTACCTATGCAACAATCCTGCCCATCAAAGATAGACTGGATACAGAAAATGGGGCACACATACACCATGGAATACTATGCAGCCATAAAAAAGATGAGTTTATGTCCTTTGCAGGGACCTGGATGAAGCTGGAAACCATCATTCTCACCAAAGTAACACAAGAACAGAAAACCAAACACCACATGTTCTTAGTCATAAGTGAGAAGATAAATATTTTTTAATGTGTTCTTGAATTTGGCCTGCTAGTATTTTCTGGAGAATTTTTGCATCCATATTCATCAGAGATACTGGACTGTAGTTTTCTTGTTTGAGAGTGTGTGTCTTTGTCTGGTTTTGATATCAGAACAATATTGGCTTCATGGAATGAGTTTGGAACTTTTCCCTCTTCCTCTATTTTCAAAATAGTTTGATTAGGACTGGTATTAGTTATTCTTTAAATATCTGGTAGAATTCAGCAGTGATGCCAAGTCCCAGGCTTTTATTTATTGGAAGACTTTATTATGGCTTCAATCTCATTACTTGCTTGGTCTCTTCAGATTTTGTGTTTCTTCCCGTTTCAATCTTGGTGCGTTTTATGTGTCTACTAATTCACTCATTTCCTCCAGATAGTCCTCCTTTTTTTTTTTTTTTTTTTTTTTTTGAGAGGAAGTCTTGCTCTGTCCCTCAGGCTGGAGTGGTACAGTGGTGCTATCTTGGCTCATTGCAACCTCCGTCCCTCAAGTTCCAGTAATTCTCTGTACCTCAGGCCCCCGAGCATCTGGGATTACAGGCTTCTGCCACCATGCCCGGCTAACTTTTGTATTTTGTGGAAAAACAGTGTTTTGCCATGCCGGCCATGCTGATCTCAAATTCCTGGACTCAGGTGGTCCACTTGCTTCAGCCTCCCAAAGTGCTGGGATTACAGGCCTGAGCCACTGGACCTGCCAACCCCTCCTTTATTTTTCATCTCTGATTTTATTTATTGGACACTCTTTTGTTGTTAATTAGTCTGGGTTTATCAATTTTAACTTTTTAAAAATTCAGCTTTTGATTACATTGATATTTTGCATTATTTTCTTTATTTCAATTTCATTTATTTCTGCTCTGATCTTTATTATTTATTTTTTTCTACTAAATTTGGTTTTGATTTGCTCTTGCTTTTCCTGTTATTTAAGATGCATTGTTAGGTTGTTTATTTGAATTTTTCTTGTTTTTTGATGTACGCACTCATAGCTATAAAGTTTCCTTTAGTACTGCTTTTGCTTTATCCCAGATGTTTAAATATGTTGTGTTTCCATTATCATTTGTTTTGAGAAAATTTTCAATTTCATACTAATTTAATCATTAACCCACTGGTCATTCAGTGTTTATATTGTTTAACTTTCACGTAAGGTAGTTTGGCTCTGTGTCCCCACCCAAATCTCATGTTGAGTTGTAATTCCCTGTGTTGAAGGAGGAGCCCGGTGGGGGGTTATTGAATCATGGGGGCAAACTTCCTCCTTGCTGTCCCTGTGATAGACTTGTCACAAGATCTGTTTGTTTGAAAGTGTGTAACACTTCACCCTTCTCTCTTGCTCTGGCCATATGAAAACCATGCTTGCTTTCCCTACAAACTCCCCCATAATTGTGAGTTTCCTGAGATCTTCTCGGAAGCAGAAGCCTTTACAGCCCACAGAACCATGAGTCAATTAAACTCCTTTTCTTCATAAATTACCCAGTCACAAATATGTCTTTATAGCAGTGTAAGAATGAACTAATACAGAAAGTTGGCACCAGAGAAGTGAGGCATTGCTGTAAAGATGCCTAAAAATATAGAAGTGATTTTGGAACTGGGTAATAGGCAGAAGTTGGAACAGTATGGAGGGATCAGAAGACAGGAAGATTGTTTGAAAGTGTGTGACACCTCACCTATACATACATATACATATACACACACAGATATATATGTGTGTATATACACACACACACACACACACACACACACACACTATTTATACTCACTATACATATAATTTTAGGGTAGGATCTTGTTACTACATATTTGCAAATATATATGAATTAAATATATTTATATAAATTATTACATATAATTATATTATATGTAACTTTATTTTAATATTCATGTATATATATTTATAAATGTTCCTCCTCAAGACTTTACCAAGAAATGTTGCCAGTGTATTTTGTCAAGGTGTTTAACAAAACCTAGAGTCCCTAATTATTTTCTGGAATCACTGGCCATATTATACATATCATAAAAAAAACAAATTTATACAAAAACTACATTCTGTAAAGTTCTGCAGAGTTTTGGAAAGTACTGCACATTTTGAAAACTCAGCAAAAGGAAGCATCCATTTGTTGATATAACCTATTTCATTCCTCCAATACCAGAAATTGCTCAGACATAAAATGTATTTATTTTATAAATAAAATCATCCACAAGTTGGCATTCCATTGAGAAAAAAAACAATGCCATCTAGAATATGTTAATTTGTAACTAAAGAATATCAAGTTATTTAAAATAATATCTAGTAATTCTTTCATACAGTTAGCTATAATGATTGCAAAATATTTGAATTTTGATTTCTCAAATACATTACCTAAAATTGCTAAAAGTAACAGCAATATCAGACACCAACACAGAATATATTTTTCTGAGAAGAAATGTGTGAATTTTTTACATTCTAATTGACTCTACTCTTGTAGGCAAGTAAGAAGACAGTTTGCATGGAATACAGCCAAGAAAACTCCCACTTCTAGAACTGGGATAATTCAAGAAATAGGGGAGGAAAGATGCACTCTGAAACATTATGTTGGTTTCCTACATTAAATAGAATATGTTTTCATTTCAATGCACTCTGCTGATTTGTATTTAGAAATTAGGAAGATATGAAACACTTTATGTTATGCTTTTCAGCCAGTCAAGCAAAATTATCATAACAAGTTGGCTGCAATCTTAGACAATTTTAGGGGAGGATCTTGTTATAAAAGTAAGGCTTTAAAAATACATGAGAGTAAAAAGAAGTTGTGTGTTTTTAAAAACATGATTTAACTAAAGTCTTTATTGTACGTAATTAGAATAGAATGAAACACTATCTCAGTGCTAAATTTCTGAGAATAACTAAATATAAGAAAAATCAGAGTTGAGTTTTGTCTTTTAAAAGTTCATACATTTACAGGTGAGGCATTATTAGTGTATAGTGCAAATGATTAGTTGGAAAATAAAGAAAAGAGCTTGAGATGGTTTGAAGAAATACCACATGTTAGACAAGGATGACAGTATGCACTCCCAACAACTTAGCACAGGGCTTCGCAAGTGGCAGCAGTACCAGCCCTAGTGCAGCACCTCTTGTTATTTCAGTCTTAGCAAGCAAAATGTGGTTAACCTGGTGAGGATCCCAGAAGTAGAAGTGTCACCTGCAAAAACTAGTACCTAGGGACGCGTTCCGGTGTTACTATGCGAAGACAGAGGCTGAGAGAAGTGGAAAAGCTGTACTCCCAAACCTAACAGCAAACTTGCAATGTTCCTTTAAGAATAGGTTAAATGTCCGTTTTCTGACTGACCAAACGTCAACAGGTTAACAAATAGACACAAGGTAAACGAACACACCAAGTGAAAACTTTCAGGATTATATTTAGAAAACTACAGTCACCCAGGGACTACATTTTTTGTGGCCTAAATAAAATCATTTTAAATACGAAAAGACAGGCTGATTAAAAGGAGCGTCGATTTCAAGACTCCCTCATTTCAAGCCGCGATAAACTTGTCTTGTGGAGGTGCCGCCTCTGGAGTCCGCCTTCCAAGGCGCCCGGCTCGGGTTTCTGGGCGAGGAGACGGGCGCGGCCTCCACGGAGATCACCTGGGGCTGCAGCCAGCGCGGGCTCCTCCTTCCCCCGGGTCCTGGGCCTCAGCCGCTCCCAGGGCGGCCCCGCGTCTGGGCGGCGCTCGGGGACTGCGCTGTGCCCGGGGTCCGGCGGGGGCGACCCCTCCCCTCCGCGCCCGGGATCCGCGCGGACACAGCCGGTGGCGACTTCGACCGCTCGGGCGGCGGTTGCGGGGCCAGCGCGGCGGGAACTCGGATGAGAACCGCGGCTCCGGGACCCGCCAGGCCACAGGCGCTGCCGCTTCTCTCCGGGTACGCGCTGCCCCACCCGCCCTGGGACGAACGAAGCAGAGGATGGAGGTGCCTCCATCGCCTTCCTCGCGTTCCCGGCCTCGGTAGAGACCCAGGCAGGCTTTCAGACAGCCGCTCCGGGCGAGGTTGGTGGGCCCTGGTCACATTGCCTCGGGAGAAGGCAAGGCGGGAGGGCTGCTGTTTTGGGAGCTTCAAAGTCTGGGACAGTCACACACAAAGGCGTTTACTCTCCACTCCTAAGGTGATGCGTGGGAAGACACATATTATTAATTCAAAATGGTAATAAAAAAACAGCAAAATAGGATGACTGTCACTTGCCCTGGTAGTAAATTACTCCAGATCACATCTGTTCATTGACTTTCGGTGCTCCCTTCCCCACCTGTCTTATGGGATGCTTGTTCCTGACACCACAGCCAACAGACTGAGAGCTCCCCAAGGAAAATGACTGAGGTGTTGCTTCTAAGTCCTAGGCACAAGCTAGGTTTTGGACACAAAGAGGGGAGCATCACACACTAGGGTCCATTGGGGAGATCTATGGGAGGGATAGTAGGAGGAAGTGTGGGAGAGGGATAACGTGGGGGAAAATGTCAAGTATAGGTGATGGGGTGATGGTGCAACAAACCACCTTGCCATGAATGTACCTATGCAACAATCTTGCATGATCTGCACATGTACCCCAGGATCTAAAGTACAATTAAAAAAAAAAGAAGAAATAGTCACATTGCTATGAAGTTGATCTCCAGATCATTTTCACCTTGCAAATCTGAAATTCTATCCCCATTAATCAACTCCTCTTTTCTCCTTCACCCCAGCCCCTAGTAACAACAATTCTGGTTTCTGCATCTATGAATCTTACTTCTTTAGATACACTGCATAAGTGGAATAATATAGTATTTGCTTTTTTGTGTGTGTGACTGGCTTCTTTCACTTAGCCTAATGTTTTCAATTATATTAGTCAGGGTTCTGCAGAGAAATAGAACCAATAAAGTTCAATTTATGAAGCATAAATAGAGTATAAACCAATAAAGTGTGTATTGATTATACACACACACACACACACACACACACACACACAGAGGAAGATTTTAGGAGGAATTAAATTGGCTTACATGATTATGCAGGCTGAAAAGTCCCACAGTCTGATTATCTGATTCATAGATATCTAATCGAAACTCATATGAAATCTAATCATTTCACAGTTCATTCAACTCTCAGCTTCTCTCGGGACTGTCCCCTGGGTAAAACTAGCCCTCTGTGATTGCTCTTCCACTCTTTCTACTCACTGTTCTGTCTATACCAGTGGTTCTCAAATGTTGTGACACAGTGGAATTACCAAGGGATATTTTAAATAGCCTGCTTCCAAAGTCACTTTCCACACCAATTAAATCAGAATTTCTAGGATAAAACCTAGATATCAGCATTTTTTTTAACACTCCTGGTGCTTTTAATGAGAAATAGAACAAATAAAGTTCAATGTATGAAGTAAAAAATTCTCAGGTTGGAGAATTAGTGGTCTACACTTCTCAGAGGGCATAACATATCAGCTATTTCCTTAAATTTTTGATGTACCTAAAACAGACAATTTCAATTAGCAAATGGACTTTTCTGTTCCATAGGTTATTTACTGGTTTGCATGTGCGTACATTTATCATATGTTTTGCTCAATAGTTAGTTGATCAACACAGGCTACTGAACAGCTTAAAACTTATTATAATTAATATTTTTCATTAATTAAAAACATAGATTATTTTCAATGTACAATTTTTAAATATATTTTATCCATGGAGAAAACAATATAAAAAAATGCAAACCTGTTTCAGAATTATTTAAAAATTTATCTGATAAAAATTTGTAATAAAATGATATGTTTGATTATTTTTGTCTTTAGTATACATTGTTCTCAATTGAAGCAATCTGCTCCATATAATTGTAGTGTATTTCTTCAGGAAATACAAACACACTAATGAAAACATGTCAGTACTACATTGTGAAATAAGAAAATAAGGCATTTCGTGGCACAGACCTGGGGGTGGAGCCCTAGCCAGGAACCTGCCCTTCTCCCGGCACTTCCCTGCCCTTCTTGCATATCACAATGATGGCCTGATGGTGGAAACAGTCAGGCAAGCTCAAGAGAGACAGGGTGGAGACCTTCTGTCACAGCTCTTGAGGGACAACTAGCCATATCTCCTGAGGAGCCTCAGGTAGCCCTTGACATGGGTTAACTGGGGAGTAAGAATATTGACTTCCTTCTGGACTGCTTACTCTGTTTAGACACATTCTAATGGGCCTCTGTTACCCCAAAGCTGTGTGGTCACGGGCATAGACCAACAAGCCTGTAGATGTCATTATCCCTATGCTCCAAGCTGCCCTTCAGGTACTATGGTTTTCTCCTGTTTACCACACTCCCTTGTCGGGAGGGATTTGTTGACTCAGCTGCAAAGAGTAGAATCTCTTGGAAATCACAGGCAGGTGAAAAATTACTCCTTCTTTTTTCCTGTGAATAATTTTCAGGCTTTATTGCTAGACACTGCTCATGTGTCTTAAAGTATGCCAGATTTGAATCCAGCTACCTCTTTGCCTGAACCCACAGGCACTCTAGATCAATCTTGTATACAATTATGGAAGAGTTTACTCCAGCAAGCTGGCTTTAAAGGATGAGCCTCTAGATAATCCTGAGGTGCAATGGTTTACAGATGGAAGTAGATTTGTGTACCAGGGAAACAGAAAAGCTGGCTATGCTGTTGTTAGTCAACATGAGGTAATGGAATGTCAGACCTTACCACCTTCTATCTTGGCTCAAAAGGCAGAATTAATATCTCTTATTAGAGCCCTACAATTGGGAAAGGACTTAAGAATTAACACTTACACTGATTCTAAGTATGCCTTTCTGGAACTTTTTACTCATGCTGCCATCTGGAAGGAATGGGGACTCCTAACTGCTAAGGGTTCCCCTATAAAACATCACTTAGAAATTCTGAATCTATTGGATGTGAAATCTATTTTTTATTTCTATAAAACATCACTCCTGAGTTCAAGGTAAAAACATTGATATGTACTTAGAAGCTCTTATGTTTAAAAAGTATTTCACAAAAAGTAAAAATAATGAAACTAAAGTGCTCCTTTTGGGAAATTTTCATAGCATGTATACCTAGTATTTAATATTATAAGACTATAGGGACAAGGATCTAAAATGCACATGTAGAGTACTTAACAAAATAGTTGCAAAATGTTTTTATTTGCTGACTTCACATTAATAAATTGTATTTGGAACTAACTCAAATTTTCTAATGTGAAAACTAAAACAGAAGAAATAAACAAGGTGATTTAATTTGCAAAATATGTAACTATTATCATCTAATTAAACTCTAAGATTTTTGCTTGCATTATTATATACCTCCTTTTATAGGTGACACACCAATGGGCTTAGGAGATAGATACACTTACTTGTTCAGTTTGTACCCCAGTGATGGAGAGAAGCCTCAACTCAAGTCTTTTGATGCAAAATTCTCATTCCCTTTTTGATAAATGATTCTACTGCTGGGAAGCTACTTGTATTGAAGTGATAAGGTATTATAATAACTATCTCAGATAATTCAATAATAAAATATTTGTGATTATTTAAATTTCCAAAAGCAGGAACTGTCTTCCAATAGAACAACAAAAATTTGTGTAAGCTCTCCCTTTTTTCTTTCTTTCTGAAAAGAAACAAATAAATAATAAATTTGCTATTTGTCTTTGACAAAATTTTAGAATAAATTATTTTTGCTTGAAGGCGAGATGATAAGCTGACAGTTTTGCTTACGTGTGTTAAAAAGGTGTACATAAAAAGTCTCAATTATGTTTTTTCCTTTCATTAGCAAATCACTTATTATTTTAATGTAAACTCTAGAACCTGTTTTGAAATATTTTATACTCTACGATTCCATACGAGGTTAGATATCTCAACAATTTACCATTTTAAGAATAAGTCCATATTTTAAAAATAGAAAAACACTATTCTTTTATTTGAGCTCCTTTCATGATGGCAGATTAAATGCTGCCACACATCGTGCTGGAGGTGTTCCTTGTAATTCTATGCTCCACATCAATCATCATGTTTTGAGTCCCCACCTGCATCTTTGACCACAATTCACTGATCATCTAGAATGGTAAATCCTTTCCAGATATTCAATTTACTTTATCCAGTCCATCAGAGGAATCACCCTCTCTGGCAGTTACAGCCTTACAAAATATATTTACTATAATAGTAAAACTTGAAAGTCAAAATTTCTTTTTGATCCATAGGCTGGCAAATAAATGTTGCATTAACAGGCATAAAAACAACACTATTCTTCTTGTATATCTTCATGCGAGCTCTTGGGTGATAAGATGCACTGATATTGAGCAGTAATATTTTGAAATGAATTATTCTTTTTCATAGGCAATATATCTCAAAAGCTGGGCTTAAAATATTCAGTAAACCATTCAAAACAGATGTGTTGTCAATCTAGCTTATTGTTTCATTTACAGAGCACAGGCAGGGTAGATTTAGCCAAACACTTAAGGGTGCTAAGATTTTTGGAATGGTAAATAAGCATTGACTTTAATTTAAAAGCATTAGCACTGGCTCCTAACAAGAAAGCCAGCCTGTTCTTGGAAGATTTGCAGACGTGGACTTTATTTTTATTTTTATTTTTTTTTTTTTACTATGAGTTTTGGATATCCTCTTCTTCAAATAAAAGACTGTTACATCTACATTGGGTATCTGTTGTTTATTGCGGCCACCTTCATTAGTTATTTCAGCTAATTCTTCCAGATAACTTGCTGCAGCTTCTACATCAGTCCTTGCTGCTTCACCTATGTTATGGAGAGGGCTTCTTCCCTTAAACTTCATGAACTAAACTCTGCTAGTTTCAAATTTTTCTTCTTTAGCTTCTTCACCTAAATCTTCATAGAATTGTTGAGAGTTAGAGGCTTGTTCTGAATTAGGCTTCGGCTTAAGGGAATGTTGGGGCTGGTTTGATCTTCTATCCAGAGTGCTCAACTTTCTCCATATCAGCAGTAAGGCTGATTGGCTTTCTTGATCTTTGTGTGTTCAGCAGAATAGCCCTTTTAATTTCTTTCAATAACTTTTGTTTTACATTCACAATGTAGCTGAACTGCTTGGTGTAAGATGCTTATCTGTCAGTCTGTCTCAGCTTTTGACACACCTTCCTCATTAAGTGTAACTATATCCAGCTTTTGATTTAAAGTGAGAGATGTGACTCTTTCACTCGAACACTTAGAAAACATTGTAGGTTTATTAAGTGGCCATATTTCAATATTGTTGTGTCTCAGGGAATAAGGAGGCTGAGAGAGACAGAAAGAGAGAGAGAGAGAGAAAAGAGGCTCATCAGTGGAGAAGTCAGAACACCCACAACATTTATTGATTAATTTCCCTGTCTTATATGGGAGCGGTTGTAATACTTCAAAACAATTACAATAGTAACATCAAATATCTCTGATTGCAGATATCATAACAGATACAATTATAATTAAAAATGTACAACCTTTCAAGTATTGCTGAAATGTGACACTGAGACATGAAGTAAACATGTTGGAAAATGGCACCGATAGTCTTGCCCCAACACAGGGTTGCTACAAACCTTCAATTTGTTAAAACCACACAATATTTATAAAGTGCAATAAAGCAAAACAAAATAAAATGAGACATGCCTGATAGATTAGAATGGTTGATATGTACATATATGTATATATACACACACATATACATATGGTATCATTATAAATGAGGTAGATATAGCCTTATGAAATATATTCACTAAATAAAAAGACTTGAAAGTCAAGTCTTATTAATTAGTCTTATACTCCTTGATCCACAGGCTGCAGAATGGCAAAATGCGTGTTGTGTTAGCAGGCAGGAAAACAACATTAATCTTCTTGCATATTTCCATGAGCAAGCTCCTCCGTATGCATGTGTGTGTGTGGGTGTGTGTATACACAAACCATTCTAAATTGTTTCCATATATAGAAATATAATAAACCATTTACAATTTTTTCTATACACACACACACTCACACACACACACACACACACACACACACCCATTTATAATGGTTCACATGTATATGTGTATATATATGTATATATGCATGCATATATATATACACACATACATATGCAAGCATATATCACACATATACATAGTGTATCATTATAAACAAAGATTATATTTTACACTATATTTTGTTTCAAATAGCTTTCTTTGAATGAGTGCTTAATTTTGTTTTTTGTAAAGTTGGCAGTGTTAACATTTCAGGTTTTCCACTGACCTAAGCAATGAGTTTGATTTTTGAAGCATCATGGGCAAAACTATAAAAGCAACTTGTTTTCTATGATTTAAATTGATAAAATAACACATTATTTTAGAAGCAATTGAAAGTGCTGTGCAGCAAAGAGTTATCTGATTTTTAGCGATATTAAAATATTAGAGTTTATGTTAATAAAAATAGGAAAACAATTCTTTGTGGGTGAATGATTTTATGAGAAGTAATTATGTTAATAGCAATTTTATGTTGGGATAATCTGAGTTTTTTATCTCACCCACTCTTCTTCAACATTGTTGTATATATATATGACCTGTTTACAGGATTTCTCACATATACTTTGTGTAGGAATATAGAACTGATCATCCTACTTTTTTTAAATATAAGAAGTTTGTGTCAAAACATGGAGCGCCACTATATTAAGATAAATCCATATTGAAACAATGATTACATAATCTATTTGTTTTAAATTAGCTTGAAATTTAAGCTTACAATACGCAACTGCTGGTAGGGTTCTAACAAAATTGGTATATTAAATTGTAGCAGTGTTAAATAGCATGTCTTTTTTGGAAAGCCACATGGCAATCTATATCATAAACCACATAAAAGCTTATGCCCTTTGACTTAGTAGTTTAACTCTTGGGAATACTTGTGGAAATATTTCAAAAGAAGAAATTTGAAAATAAAAGCTATAAGCATAAATAAGTTTAATGCAATAATAATTACAATAGAAATGGAGTAAAGTTAACAAAATTCTTATGGGAATAATTAGGTAGACGTAAGAACAGTTATTTGACGGATATTTTATGCTGTCATTTAAGTGATAATTATTAAAAGGGTTGAGACACACACAAGTGCTTATATGTAATGTTAAATGGCAAAAGTGAGAAGAAAAATTGTATGTAAGTTATAATTTCAAACATGTATAAGTCCTAATGTGAATGTACATGTCCTAGAAACACACATACTCACAGTTAAAAATAGGTGCAAAATTTCAAAAATTACAAAATTTAAAAATATCTAAACGTTTTCATATGAACATTGCATTTTATCATATTTTATTTAATAGATGATTTAAATACTTCATTAAAATGTTTTTCCTCATTTTACTGTATTGTTTCTTGTTCACTTTATATTTACTATTACAGAAAATAGTAATAAATATCCACCGTGTATATAATAGTTTCATCATTGGATTATTTTTGTAATATCAATTTACTATAAAGTTATATGTTGATCATTTCATCTTGTTATTTGATAAAACAGTTCAATAAAATATGTATCTATGTATCTATATACTTATGTTTTCAGGTATGTTATTTTTTACAATAGAAACAATACATAATCACAAATGAAGCTAACACCTACAGTGTTTAGCAGAGGGAAGGTATATTCTTGAGTAAACAGATATATAAAATGAATGAAATAAAATGAATTATTAGTAGTATCATATAAATAAACACATATATAAACTTAGATAGCCAAACATATCCCATTCTTTTTAAAGTGCACAATCAGAATGCTTAAAAATTTTAGGGGGATTACTATCACCTTGGTTCAGGGATGGTATATTCAAATGTTTACATAAGTCAAGGCAGTAAAATGAATAGATAAATCTCTTTAGGTTCCATTTACAATGTGTCACCCAACCTAAGAAGTCCAAAGAGAGGAGCAGTGACTCCGCTCTTGCTGACTACTGTGTGAGAGCAGAGTCACTGTGTTCAAAAGGCAAGATATCGACCCTGTTGTGTGAAGCCTCCTGATTTTTTAAAAACATTTCAAATTTCTGTAAAACAAATAACCTATGAGTCAAGCAAAACTTATCTGCAAATTATATTTGATGTTGGCTATTTTGTGAATTCTGGCTAGTTCTAATCCTTCTATTTTAGAAAATATGTAATTCCTATAAAGTGAAACAAAGAGCCTTAGGTTGCAGCTAATATGTCACGGAACAGGAAAAAGCACTAAGGTTTCATCGATTGTTCTCTAGCCTACCCTCACTGTTTCTCTTTAATCACACACACACACACACACACACACACACACACACACACACACACTTTTGAAAAAAATATTTATTAGGCCTCATTTTGCAAAGCAATATATTTTAATTGTTTCATGGGAATAATAAAATATCTGTTAATATTTCAGGACACTTGAAGCTACAGAATTTAGAAACTGTTTTACTCTCTGAATATTCTCATAATTCAGGAATCTGAAAATTCTAATGCTTCTTTTAAATGGAATTTGCTAAACCTTCTCATAGGACAAAATAATAATTTTCAATATGAAGCATTCTGCCAGTATTAAAGTAAATTATTCTCTTAAAAGCAGAAATCACAGTAGGGTGAAAAATTATCCACCTTTCTATATTCCAAATGACATTGGCATTTGAGGACAATTATTTACATGGAGGTTATTCTGTGCTGCTTAGTTTACTTATCAAATGTATATTTTAAACAATGGGATTTCAGAATTTGATCTCTGATATCTTACAGTTATCAAAGTAATAAATGATATACAATTGTATTTACATTTTAAAATTCTCTACATATGTGTGATCATATCCTCAGCTTAACTCTAAAACATTGCTTGTATTTTGACCTCCTTCTTAAAGTCATCTTTTTTCATAACCCTCTTCTTAGCATTTCTAAGCATGTCAGTTAACTCAATGGAATATTCATTGACAGCACATTTCCACATGTACCAAATCATTATTATAAGAAGAATATACAGTAAAATAAACACTTTAATCTGGATTCTCTTGAATATCTTTCTTCTCTTCTCCTGTTCAATATGGCATGGAAATAGTAGTTGGCTATATTCAAGGGACTACACAGCTTTGCACAAATATAATCTGAATAGAAGAAGTTTTACATTTTCTTCACATCCAGTTAGAAAGAATAAGGTATTATATACACACAAAAAAATCTAATTCTCCAACTAAATTCAAAATAAGCCTTTAATCTAAAATGCATCGAAAGTACTCCCACCCTAAGTCATCCCCTTTCTCTATGTTTGTATTTCATTTTTTTAGTGTTTATATTTTCATCATATTTTGATATCTGAAAATACATTTTTAAAATAATTGCTCACAAGGGAATGTTTTATAAGAAAATGTTGAACCTGCAAATAGTCTATGATTTCAATGAACCCCTGGCAATAAACATGCAAGTTTCTATTTTTTTTTTTTTTTTGGCCTCTCAGATGCGCCAGAATTGCTTCCTGAGAAGTGTTATTACCGACATTATTTTGGAATTTTGTAATTTTGCTTGTTTTATTAAACATATATCATGACAAGCTCTGAATCAATATGAATGATTTTACACATATCTGATAAACACAAATGCTCTGGAGCTCAGTTGATGTTTTTATGGGAATGTTCTACTCTGCTTGGTTAAGTTTCTTAGTGAATACATTTTAGATCATATTGCAGCTGAGTGGAATTCAAAACAGAAAAAAAATAATTTTTACTAAACTTTACGGGTATTTTTAAAACATAGCACTACACTTCTCTCACAAATTGAAAATACAAGTCAAGTTCTGCATGTTCTATTGATTTCCGTGATATAACATTGTCCCTAATTCCTGCTCCTAGATGCCCAATCTATATAGGTTGGCCCTTTAAATCACTGCTTTTATGTTGAACAATGCCTGAAGTTCTGAGATAAATCATGTACTTAGTTCAGTATGCAGATGTTCTTTCTGTCAGGCTGGCTTTAGCCCAAGGCAGATAATTAGATTTTTGTCTTGCCCTAAGAACTGCCATGCCCTTGAGGACTCTGGTTGTTCTGCCTGGTTCTTTAGGTTTATTGCTTACCAGAATAATATGCTGGATGTATTATACATAGATTCTTATTCAACACAAAGGAAAGTATTGAATTTCTTTCAGAATAATTTGTTTAAAAATAATGGTAAAATTCTTGATTTCAGAAGAGTAAATATTTGTCAAACTGTCACTTCATTTTTTTTTTAGTAAAGATTTTAAAACAAGCGGTGATAAAGAAATAGATAGTGGATATGTAGTTGTTTGGGCTATTGGAAAGCACTTGATCTTTCTTTTTCTCAGTCATATGTTCAGACTATCTTGACATTTACATATATACATTCACACATGCATGCATTAAAACATCGTGTTAGAAAATAGCCACTGCTATCAAAGTGTGATGTACTGTGATTTTTAAAATTCTATTCTCGTATATTCTTTTGAAAATAATCAATGTACATGTTGATTTTACAACTGACTAATGGGATACAATTTGCACTTTAAAATGCTCTTAAAGTAAGTAGGATTTGGCTTTAGGGATGGCTTAAGCTACTGGTGGTAAGGATAAATTCAAGGCTTTGTCACTAGAGCATGTAACTCGGTCACATCTCAGGAGATGAAAGAAAAGTTTTACTAGGGCATGAGCATGTAGACCAGAGACTTTTTATTTGTTTTGAACTTAAGGGTCACACTTTCACTTTAGAAGAGGTAGTGGAGGCCTGTAAAAATGTTAAGTCTTTAGTGACATTATTGGTGCCACTGTAACAAGCTTTGTCTGGAATCAGTCATAATTCTGGATTTTCAGTTATGTACACAAATAAATGCCTTTTACATCTAAGTGACTTTTTACTTTCAATTTTTAAAATTGTTTATGCAGAGTTCACAAAAGTTGATTTCAGAGAATAAGATTTAAATTATTCACCTTATCATTTTATGAACTAGACACTAACTAAGGAAAATATGATTGAAAAGAGATATATTTTTTCAAGGCTCTCGGTTCATGTGAACTATTTACACAGGAAATGAGGTGTAATAGTATATTTTAAAATGATTGCTTGCCTTTGTAAAATATGGGTCAAAACACATTGCTTTGTTATAAAAAACTTAAGTTTATGAGGAGAAAATTATTCTCTAATGATTCGTAACTGCAAGTAGTGAAAGCTGTATTTGTGTGGTCAGATGTCACGCCTACTTGAAATGAAGATGGCAAGTCTGCCATTTAAATGTGAACAGTCCCAGGATATTATCTATGTGAACCTAAAGCGTATTGGAATAAACCTGGGGAACAATTAATATTATCTTACAGATTCCTTATAAATGCAGGAATAGAAGATCACCAGTGTCAGGAGAAATATTCAAACAATCCCTGGGTCTAGTGAGGTGCCCTGTGTCACAGGGGAATTAGTGTCCATTCCATACTAAGACAAGTTCCAAAGGAGAAAATGAAACTCGGAGCTCTGGTGTTTGAAGACCAACCAGAGAAATAAACGGTTTTAAAAATTGTGAGTGTGAGATAAGTCATTATTTTAGAGATGACAGCATAAAAGTTGTATCCGGCTTACAACCTATTGTGAGATACTAGACCAGCATATTTTAGCAAATACTCCTACTGAAAGAGGACATTTTCATAAACCACAAGACCTGTTTATAAAAACATGTACTTATCTTTTAGAGTTTTTCTAGTATATAAGGCTGCATAAAATAAGAAATATTTACTGAATTCTAGTGCTGCCATTTAATGCTTTTGGGATCATTAAAAATTCTGTATGTTGCCATCTAGAAAAATGAGAAAAACACCTAAAATTTAACTTACAATATTACAAGGTTTATTATGGTGATCATATGAAAAATGCCCTTAAAATGTTTTGTGATATATAAAACATAATATAACTTTATTATTTTTCTAGATTTATACAAAGAAAAGTTGTCCTGCTTTTTGTCAATTATCTGGAACTAGTACAAAGTAAAATAAACTATCAGTTCAGAGAGATGGACTTGAAGGTTAAAGTTCTGAGTTTAATAAACCTGAAAACATATATGTTATCTACACCAGCAACAAAGAAGTAACCAGGGAAAATTCTGAAATGACTTTGGAAGTAGGGTTAGTGACTCTATGGAAAAGGAAAAATAATTCCAATAGATGACTATTAATCACAAATACACCTACCTTCAGTCTCAGAATAAAGGAAGTAGAAAAAACACAATTGCCATCGATAACTTTGACATCGTTTTAGTTACAAAATGTAGTCATAATAATTATAATAAAATCTCCTAAAGGTAAAAGTTGAGGGCTGCAAAAGGATTTACTCCAAAGCTCAAGAACGATAGATCAGTTAGGCACTGTGGTCTCTCCCCATATCCTATCATTCTAGGCATATGTTCCTTCCTAATTTCGGCAGGAGTATAAACGTTTATTTTCTGAGATATTGAGTGAGAGATGCTGCAGTTCAGGGAAAATGAAGCACAAAAAAAAATAAACTACAGAGGCCTGTCTCAACAGGATGACTATATGAGTTTATATATTGGATAATGAGATGATTTTGCCAGTGTGTCCTCCTGCCTGTACCATTTGGCCCAAAGAATGCTGTTGACAGGAATTTACTTTTTACCATAAAATTAGAGATTGTTTTTCCTGAAATAATTGAAAAACTCAGGAGGAAATATATGTAGCTACAGATATTTAATGGTATTGCAGCTTAGCGCCTGCACTCCTGGTCAAGTAAACCAATCCAAGAGCACCAATGCACACAAAACATCTAACTTATCATTACTTCGTTATTAAATGTAAGTAGGTGGAAAATAATTCTTAAACACCTGAGAAAGTCTCTGCTATGAAATATTGTGATAAAATCAACTTAACAAACTAAATGGAAACACAAAGTAGTGACAATGGGGGAAACAGAATAAAATTTTAAAAGCTAATATATTGTTTTCTTAAGGGTAATAATGAAAGGTTTGTTAAAAATGAAAAAGAAAATAGATTTAAAAATGATCCAATTTTATGTTTGGAATCTACATTAGAACATTCTCCTAAAAAATAAAAACAAAAAGATATTTAAACTACCAGAAATTAATAAGAATATTAATTAAAATATTTATCAAAAAAATTCAATGTCCAACTGATAATTGTACCAGGAAGAAACACAGAATAAGAGAAAGGAAGAAATCTACTAATACATAAAAAGCATATTATATCATGCACAATGGTTTTATATTCCTAAATGCATCAGTATACTTCATCATGTGAATAAACTTAAGCAAAAAAAAAAAAAAAAAAAAATCCTCTCATCTCAAAAGTTTCAGATAAGTTATATAACAAAATCCCTCATCCATTTCAGAAGAAAAAATTATCTGAAATCTAGTAATAGAAAGGAAATTCTTAAACCTAATAAATGTAAATCTGTAACACCAATAAATAATATCACTCAAAATGATGAAAAATGAATGATTTACCCTAAAAGTAGAAACAAGTCAAAGATATCTCCTTTATACATTTCTATTTATCATCATCCTTGGGTTTCTAGCCAGTGCAATAAGGCACGAACAAGGATTAAAAGGCCTTTAAATTGAAAAGAAAAATCACATCTGTCTTTATTTGTATACTGCAATTTCATATGTAGAAAACTTGATGGAATCTACAAAAACCTAGTACAACTAGCAAGTGAGTGTTAATAGTTTGTACGATACAAGATCAATATGTGAAATTATTTTGAATTTATGTATAGTAGATATTAATGATCAAAAATTTAAAAGTTAACATAGTTCTATCTAAAATAACTAAAAATGAGAAATACTACTCTGGTTTAGATGTTTGTCCCCTCCACACCTCATGTTAAAATTCAGTCCCCAATGTTGGAGGTAGGACTTCATGGGAGGTGTCTGGGTCATGGGGATGGATCCTTATGAATAGATTAATGCCTCCCCTCAGATAAAAGTGAGTTCCTATTCTGTTCGTTCCTATAAGAGCTAATTATTACAAAGAGTCTGGTACCTCCCACTCTCACTCTCTCTCTTGCTTTTACTGTCACCATGTGATCTCTCCACATGCTGAGACCCATTCACCTTTCGCTATAAGTAGAAGCAGCCTGAGGTCCTCGCCAGATTCAGAGGCCCAATCTCAAACTTTCCAGCTATCAGGATCATAAGCCAAATAAATCTCTTCTCTTTATAAATTATCCAGCATAAGGTGTTCTTTTATAGCAACACAAACAGACTAAGATAAATACAAAATCTGACAAATTGCCCAAGACCTACACACTAAAAACTTTAAAACATTACTGAGAAAAAATAAAGACCTGAAAAAAGAGATATACCTTATTTATGGGTCTGAGAACCCACTATTGCCCATTGTTATTCCCTCCAAATTGATTTATAAAATCAATGCAATTCCAATTAAAATCCCAGTTAGACATTTTGTGGAAATTGATAAGTTAATTAACAATTTTAGGGAGGAGGATCCAAGATGGCCGTTTAGGAACAGCTCAGGATTGCAGCTCCCAGTGAAAGCGCAGAGGGTGAGTGGACGCTGCATTTTTATTGCCCACAGACTAGGAAATTCCCAGGCGGAGGAGCTCCACAGTTCGCCAGCGTGGCTGTTTCGGCCAACGCAGCTGTGCCGGCCAGCGCCGCTGCTTTGCCCCGCACGGCTACTTTGTCGGTGCCCCGGAGGAGCGGTTCTCTGTACAAAATACACTGGTCCGGGTGCCCTTTTGGCTGACGATTGGAGCCACGGGAATTCGCCCATTCGTCTGTTTAAAAAGGGGACTGAGCAGAGAACCAGGACAGTAGATTCCATGGCAAAAAAAAAAAAAAAAAAAGAAAAGCACCACAAACCTCAGTGCCGCTGTTTAAGCCACCTCAGTGAGTGGCCGCAGGGGAAAACAAACAGACCCCGGTGCCTCTTCAACAGGCGACTGGAACACCAACTTAAAAAAGGCTCTGAGGCAGGGAGCCAGGCGATCAGGCTTGGCTGGTCCCACCCCCAAAAAAGAACAGCAACCAGAAACTCTGGATTGAGAGTTTCACAGCAAGCGCAGCTGAACCCGGGACGGTCCAGCTCTATCGGGGAGGGGCATCTGCCATTACCGAGGCAGCCCACCACTACGGAGGTAGTCAGCCAATGCTGAGGCAGCCCACTGTTGCCAAGGCAACCTGCCACTACAGAGAGACTCCGCCTTAAAAGAGGCAGGCCATCATCGCCAAACCAGTCCTAAGTACACCCATATAAACAGGACTGCAGGGAAGTTCACTTGGCAGTTGGGCGGAGCCCACAGCAGCTCAGCAAAGCCTCTACAGGCAAACAGTGACTAGGCTGCCTCCTTGCTGAGCAGGGCAGCTCTGAAGGAAAGAAAAAAAAAAAAAAAAGAGAAGGCAGCAGCATAACCAAAACTCATAAAGCCCTAAATCCCTGGGACAGAGCACCTGGGAACAAAAAGCAGTTTATGAGTTCTGCTGCAGCAGATCTAAACGTACCTGCCCAGCAGCTCTGAATGAACAACAGAGCTCACAGCTCACCATTTGAGCTCCTATAAAGAAGAGACCATCTCCTCAAGCAGCTCCCTGACCCCTATATATCCAAAGAGCCACCTCATAAAGGAGAGATCAGATTAGCACTAGGCAGGTATCCTTCTGGGACAAAGATAGCAGAAGAAGAAAACTGGTAACAACCCTTACTGTTCAGCAGCTGCTGCAGGTGAACCCCAGGCAAGCAGGGCCTGGAGTGAACCTCAGCAGACCTACAGCAGAGGGGCCAGACTGTCAGAAGGAAAACCAAGAAACAGAATTAACCTCATCATCAACAAACAGAAGGTCAATCTGAAAGATTTGAGACCCAATCAGAAAGCCAGCAACTACAAAGTCGACAGGTGGATAAATCCTTAAAGATGGGAAGAAACCAGCGCAAAAAGGATGAAAACACCCAAAACCAGAACACCTCTCCTCCTACAAGGGATCACAACTCCTCACCAGCAAGGGAACAAGGTTGGAGGGAGAACGAGTGTGATGAAATGACAGAATCAAACTTCAGAAGGTGGGTAGTAAGAAAGTTCTGTGAACTTAAAGAACATGTTCTAACCCAATGCAAAGAAACTAAGAACCTTGAAAAAAGATTTGACAAAATGCTAATGAGAATGGACAAAATAGAAAGGAATATAAGTGAATTGATGGAGCTGAAAAACGAGACATGAGAGCTTCGCGAAGCATGCACAAGTATCAACAGCTGAATTGACCAAGCAGAAGAAAGAATATCAGAGGTCGAAGATCAACTCAATGAAATAAAACGGGAAGGCAAGACTGGAGAAAAAAGGGTAAAAAGGAATGAACAAAATCTCCAAGAACTGTGGGACTATGTGAAAAGACCTAATCTACGTTTGATAGGCTTACCTGAATGCGACGAAGAGAATGAATCCAAGCTGGAAAATACTCTTCAGCATATTATCCAGGAAAACTTCCCCAACCTAGCAAGGCAGGCAAATATTCAAGTCCAGGAAATACAGAGAACACCACAAAGATATTCGTCAAGAAGAGCAACCCCAAGGCACATAATCGTCAGATTCACCAGGGTTGAAATGAAGGAGAAAATACTAAGGGCAGCCAGAGAGAAAGGTCAGGTTACCCACAAAGGAAAGCCCATCAGACTCACAGCAGATCTCTCAGCATAAACCCTACAAGCCAGAAGAGAATGGGGGCCAATATTCAACATCGTTAAAGAAAAGAACTTTCAACCCAGAATCTCCTATCCAGCCAAACTAAGCTTCATAAGTGAAGGAAAAATAAAATCCTTTGGGAAAATGCAAGTACTCAGAGATTTCGTCACCACCAGGCCAGCTCTACAAGAGCTCCTGAAAGAGGCTCTACACATATAAAGGAACAACAAGTACCAGCTCAGCTAAAGGGCAAAACACCCAGCTAGCACCAAAATGGCAGTATCAAATTCACACATAATAATATCATCCCTAAATGTAAATGGACTAAATGCCCCAATCAAAAGACACAGACTGGCAAATTGGATCAAAAGCCAAAACCCATCGGTGTGCTGTATCCAGGAAACCCATCTCACATGCAAGGATACCCTAAGGCTCAAAATAAAGGGATGGAGGAAGATTTACCAAGCAAATGGAGAGCAAAAAATAGCAGGGATTTCAATTCTCATCTCCGATAAATTAGACTTTAAAGCAACAAAGATCATAAGAGACAAAGAAGGACATTACATAATGGTAAAAGGATCAATGCAACAAGAAGAGCTAACGATCCTAAATATATTCGCACCCAATGCAGGATCACCCAGATACATAAGGCAAGTTCTTAATGACCTACAAAGAGACTTAGACTCCCACACAATAATAGTGGGAGACTTTAACACCCCATTGTGAATATTAGACAGATCAACCAGACAGAAAATTAACAAAGATATCCAGGACTTGAACTCAGACCTGGACCAAGCAAACCTAGTAGAGATTTATAGAACTCTCCACCCCAGATCCACAGAATATACATTCTTCTCAGCACCACATCACACCTACTCTAAAATTGACCACATAATTGGGAGTAAATCACTCCTCAGCAAATGCAAAAGAACGGAAATCGTAACAGTCTCTCAGACCACAGTGCAATCGAGTTAGAACTCAGAATTCAAAAACTAACCCAGAACCGCACAGCTTCATGGAAACTGAGCAACTTGCACTTGAATGTTGACTGGATAAACAATGAAATGAAGACAGAAATAAAGATGTTCTTCAAAACCAACGAGAATGAAGACACAACATACCAGAATCTCTGGGACACATTTAAAGCAGTCTCTAGAGGAAAATATATAGCAATAAGTGCCCACATGAGAAGCAAGGAGAGATCAAAAATTTGACACCCTGTCGTCAAAACTGAAAGAGCTAGAGGAGCAAGATCAAAAAAACTCAAAGTCTAGCAGAAGACAAGAAATAGCTAAGATCAGAGCAGAACTGAAGGAGACAGAGACACAAAAAACCCTTCAAAAAATCAATAAATCCAGGAGCTGGTTTTTTGAAAAGATCAACAAAATAGACCACTAGTCAGATTAATAAAAAAAAAAGAGAGAATAACCAAATTGATGCAATAAAAAACGATAAAGGGGATATCACCACAGATTCCACAGAAATTCAAACCATCATCAGAGATTATTACAAAAAACTCTATGCACATAAACTAATAAACCTGGAAGAAATGGATAAATTCCTGGACACTTGCCTCCTCCCAAGCCTAAACCAGGAAGAAGCCGAAACCCTGAACAGACCCATAACAAGGTCTGAAGTTGAGGCAGCAATTAAGAGCTTACCACCCAAAAAAAGCCCAGGTCCAGATGGGCTCACAGCTGAATTCTACCAGACATACAAAGAGGAGCTGGTACCATTTCTTCTGAAACTATTCCAAACAATACAAAAAGAGGGAATTCTTCCCAAATCATTTTATGAGACCAACATCATCCTGATTCCAAAACCCGGCAGAGACTCAACAAGAAAAGAAAACTTCAGGCCAATATCCATGATGAACAAAGAGGCAAAAATCTTCAATAAAATACTGACAAGCTGATTGCAACAGCACATCAAAAAGCTTATCCGCCATGATCAAGTAGGCTTCATCCCGGGGATGCAAGTCTGGTTCAACATACGCAAGTCTATAAACATAATTCACCACATAAACAGAACCAAAGACAAAAACCACATGATTATCTCAATTGATGCAGAGAAGGCTTTTGACAAAATTCAACAGCCCTTTATGCTAAAAACCCTCAATAAGCTAGGTATTGATGGAAGTATCTCAAAATAATAAAAGCTATTTGTGACAAACCAACAGCCAATATCATACTGAATGGGCAAAAACTGGAGTCATTCCCCTTGAAATGTGGTGCCAGACAAGGATGCCCTCTCTCACCACTGCTATTCAATATAGTATTAGAAGTTCTAGCCAGAGCAATCAGGTAAGAAAAAGAAATAAAGGGAGTTCAAATTGGAAATGAGGAAGTCAAATTGTCTCTATTTGCAGATGACATGATTGTATATCTAGCAGACCCCATCGTCTCAGCCCCAAATCTCCTGAAACTGATAAGCAAGTTTAGCAAAGTCTCAGGATACAAAATCAATGTGCAAAAATCACATGCATTCCTATACTCCAATAACAGACTTAAAGAGAGCCAAATCAAGAACAAACTTCCATTCACAATTGCCACAAAGAGAATAAAATACCTAGGAATACAACTAACAAGGAACGTAAAGGACCTCTTCAAGGAGAGCTACAAGCCACTGCTCAACAAAATAAGAGAGGACACAAACAGATGAAGAAACATTCCATGTTCATGGTTAGAAAGAATCAATATCGTGAAATTGACCATACTGCCCATAGTAATTTACAGATTGAATGCTATCCCCATCAAGCTACCAAAGACCTTCTTCACAGAACTGGAAAAAAATCACCTTAAACTTCATATGGAACCAAAAGAGAGCCTGCATAGCCAAGTCAATTCTAAGCAAAAAGAACAAAGCAGGAGGCATCACACTACCGGACTTCAAACTATACTACAAGGCTACAGCAATCAAAACAGCATGGTACTGATACCAAAACAGAGATATAGACCAATGGAACAGAACAGAGGTCTCGGACGCAATGCAACATATCTACAACCATCTGGTCTTTGACAAACCAGACAAAAAAAAGCAATGGGGAAAGGATTCCCTGTTCAGTAAATGGTTTTGGGAAAGCTGGCTAGCCATGTGCAGAAAGCAGAAACTGGACCCCTTCCTGATACCTTACAATAAAATTAACTCCAGCTGGATTAAAGACTTAAACATAAGATCTAACACCATAAAAATCCTAGAAGAAAATCTAGGCAAAACCATTCAGGATATAGGTGTAGGCAAGGACTTCATGACCAAAACACCAAAAGCATTGACAACAGAAGCCAAAATAGACAAATGGGACCTAATCAAACTCCACAGCTTCTGCACAGCAAAAGAAACAGTCATTAGAGTAAAGCGGCAACCAACAGAATGGGAAAATATCTTTGCAGTTTACCCATCTGACAAAGGGCTGATATCCAGAATTTACAAAGAACTAAAATAGATTTACAAGAAAAAACCTAGCAAGCCCATTCAAAAGTGGGCAAAGGATATGAACAGAGACTTTACAAAAGAAGACATACATGAGGCCAACAAACATATGAAAAAATGCTCATCATGACTGGTCATCAGAGAAATGCAAATCAAAACAACATTGAGATGCCATCTCACGCCAGTTAGAATGGTGATCATTAAAATATCTAGAGACAACAGATGCTGGAGAGGATGTGGAGAAAGAGGAACACTTTTGCACTGTTGGTGGGAGTGTAAATTAGTTCAACCATTGTGGAAGACAGTGTGGCGATTCCTCAAGGACCTAGAAATAGAAATTCCATTTGACCCAGCAGTCCCATTACTGGGTATATATCCAAAGGATTACAAATCGTTCTACTATAAGGACACGTGCACACGAATGTTCATTGCAGCACTGTTTACAATAGCAAAGACCTGGAACCAACCCAAATGCCCATCGACGATAGACTGGATAGGGAAAATGTGGCACATATACACCATGGAATATTATGCAGCCATCAAAAACGATGAGTTTGGGTCCTTTGTAGGGACATGGATGAACCTGGAAATCATCATTCTCAGCAAACTGACAGAAGAGCAGGAGATCAAACACCGCACATTCTCACTCATAGGCGGGTGTTGAACAATGAGAACACATGGACACAGGGAGGGGAGCACTACACACTGGGGTCAGTTGGGGGGAAATAGGGGAGGGACAGTGGGGCCTGGGGAGCTGGGGAGAGATAGCGAGGGGTGAAATGCCAGATGTAGGTGATGGGAAGGAAGGCAGCAAATCACACTGCCACGGGTGTACCTATGCAACAATTTTGCATGTTCTTCACATGTACCCCCAAACTTAAAATGCAATAAAATAAATAAATGGGAAAAAAACAATTTTACACACACACAAAAATATCTAGAATAGTTAGGAAAAGCAAAACTGAAAAGAAGTCAACACTAAAAGTATTTTATTAAAATTCTCCATCCTCCTTTATGGTTAGAGAGTAAGGATAGGAGAAGGTTTCTCTGAAAAAAGTCCATCTTCAACTTCTTTGAACCAAGTTTTCTCTGCTTTTCTCATTGTATTACCTCCTAAATGCCCTATAAAACAGTCTGAGTGTTGGCACAAAGACCCTGTGGTATGGTCAGGTACTGCCTATCCTACGGCAAAAATCAAGAGAACGAAGAGCAGAGTTTCAACTGCCTTATTATTATTGTTTTAAGGAACCCCCTGCTCCAGACTGCAGTAACCCACATAGTCAATCATGCAACAATTCAAAGAGATATTTTAACTTAGGGCAGTCTCACAGCTTTGAAAATTGGTTCTCTATAATTCCCTCAGTGGTAGAACATGCGGGAGAGAGACTGTTTAACTTCAGCATCTTGTAAGAAGTTTGAACAGACATTTATAGGATTATTTTTCCTTCAAAGAGATTTATAACCTTGGGAGGATGTGATTCTGAAACTGCCTGAACCACCTTTCCTGGCTGTGTCTAAGAAGCCTGCCTGCAGGATAATAGAAAAAAGAAGAGTACAGCAGAAACAGTTCTAAGGCATTAAGGTATGTGTTTATGTCCTCATTTGTGAGAATGAGAGTGAGAAAGAGAAACTCCTGACCTTTTTCTGAATCTGGATATTGTTACATTGTTAAGCCCACTGCAGCCCTGAATTTCCCAATTACTGTGACACACTTCCTACTCAATCTGTGTTCAATTTCTGGTTCTAGCAACAAAAGAGTGTGGCTTAATGAGCAAGATATTTCTAGATGGGGCTAAAGTTGTGATGCTTTGTGACACTTTCAAAATATAAGTACCAAGTGACTATAGACTCTGCCTCTTATGGCCTGTTTGGGCCTGGTATCACAATGACTGACTGAAAATTATTTGAAAGATACATGCTACAAAATTTCCAAGAACATCTGAAAACACTGGGTTATTAATAATGTATGACTCATATTAGAAATCAGTATGTTTTAGTTTTGTTATCATGCCTATTTGATACCAATTTCTTATCAGATTTTGGTTATTATGTATGCTATTTTTAATTGACAGAATACAATTTTAAAAATAGCATATCTTTTAGTTTCCTAAATAAATTGTATTGTAGTACACTTGACATAAATATTAACCTGAGATACAGTTGATTTATGAGTCTAAGCAGTAACCTCATCTGAAGATCTCTTTTCTTTTCTCCTACCATATACAAGACACTTCACTTAATTAATATTTCCTACATCTCCCTCCCCTTACAGCCGGGATATGTGCCCAGGAATTAGTGATGACAACCATGTTTGGAGACAAGAGGATGTGGAAACAACAGAGTCAACCCTGAGATTCTGACCTTTTTATTAACCAGGCACAAGGATCAATAAAGAATAGAATTATTCCATTGAAGCCCATCTCTGAGGGATTACCACAGTATGTAGCTGGACAAGTGTATTAGTTCATTCTCATACTGCTATAAAGAAATACCTGAGACTGGCGAATTTATAAAGAAAACAGACTTAATTGACTCATAATTCTGCAGGATCTACAGGAAGCATAGTGGCTTCTGCATCTGGAGAGGCCTCAGGAAACTTACAATCATGACAGAAGCACAGTGGGAGCAGGTGTATTCACATGGCTGGTGCAGAAGGAATAAAGTGTTGGGGGAATGGCTACATACTTTTATGCAACCGCATCTTGTGATGATTC
Organism: Sapajus apella; assembly: GCF_009761245.1. NCBI lineage: Eukaryota > Metazoa > Chordata > Mammalia > Primates > Cebidae > Sapajus > Sapajus apella. The sequence continues at coordinate 21,563,513 of NW_022436967.1, read as the reverse complement.
ACTCACTATCACAATAACAACACAAAAGGCACGATGCTAAACCATTCATGAGAACTCCACTCCCCTTGGTCCAATCACCTCCCATCAGCCCCCATCTCCAACCCTGGGGATTACAGTTCAACATGAGATTTGGGTGGGGGCAGAAATCCAAACAATGTCAGTGAAATCAAATCCAGTGTTAGTTACCCACAGGGATGCTGTAGTTCAAGACCTAACTTGACACAATCCCCTTCTTGAGACACCTGCGACTTCTTGTCAAAATATTCACAAACTTGCTAATTCCTGCTTCAATTATGTGGGAGGTGATGCTGTAGTACCCATCTGTTGGTTCCGTGTCCTCCAATACAAGGGTGAGAAATCTTCTGGCATTTGGTGAGTTCCTGTTTCCTTGGGGAGTTAGGAGGATACAAAGGACTTACATGCATGCCTGATTGCATGTTAAGAGATATTCTATACCACAGTAGAGGACAAAACCAAGAGACACTTGTCTAGATGATAATCTTGGCAATATGGGATTTGACGTACTACTATGAAGTGACATTGATTGTCAAGTTTGAGAACTGGGGACACATATATGTGCTGTGTGAACACACACAGACACACACACACACACACACACACACACACACACACACATATAGTAGCCCAATACTTGGATTATAATGGTTGCTTATTGAGTGGTAGCAATCAGTTGTTACTATTATTATTACCATTACCGATACTGCTACTACTGCTGTTACTGTATTTTTACCTTAACCATACTCAGATGATGTTTGACAGCAATAACAGTGATTCATCGTTAAGCTCACTAGCTAGTTCAGTCTTCCATTCCACAGAGCACTTCACCAGCATAGCATCCCACAATATAAAACATTATGTTTTATTTCATGGCACACTTTAAAAATGTTTATTAAATGACAGAATGAATTCTAAATGTTGACAAAATTTTTCTGAAGTATGTATTCTACATGCCTAATGAATCCATGTGATTCTGTCATTACGAATGGAAAAGAAAATGAAACAGCTAATTATAGCTAGTGTTATTTTAATTCAGCTTTGGACTTGTCCATGCCTTGAATTTTAAAAGCCAGCTCTCTTGTTTTTAGACACTGTTCTTACAGATGCAACTTCGTTTGACTCTGTCACAGGCAGCATTAAGATGGAAGTTACAGAGGTTCTTAGACTGTGCTTAGTTAAGCATTGCCAACCACTTGAGGGTGGCTCTTGTCAAAGGCAAAGCGGTCAAAACTCATAGGTTGTGCCATATAGGAAGTCTTGTGCCTTTCACTACATTTCCTTTAATTTCAATCATTTTGGAGCCAGTGGCTCAGAACACAATATCATGTAGAGCTGGGCTAATACTTCAATGAAAGGAAACAACTTCCCAGATGATAAACTTTTATACTGTCTGTTCGTCTTAAGGTTGATAAACAATGAAAATCAACAGTGTATTCTTTCCTCCTGCTTTATCTTATTTTAATCCAGGGCCATGTAAAATTTACTAAATCAGGTGGGTTTACAAGTTTTCAGGTGAAACTACCATTGTTCCTGTACTTTTCCGGTGAAGGTTACAGAATTTTTCCACAGGTTCCTCCTCTCCCTACTGCAGGCCTGTGAGCTGAGAAAAGTCAGAAAAATATGAGTCTGCTGCTGTTACCCTGTAGTTATGAAGAGGAAGGGGAGATAGGTGTCTAAGTGAAGTTTTCTTACTGTAATTAGAAAGAAGCACAATTAAAATTTCTACTTATTTTCAAATAATCTTAAACAAGACAGCTCCATTGTATGCAGTTTTGAGTCTCTACCTGGAAATTTATATGGTTGTCTGCTTTGTAATTAACTTGAGGCAAATAGTTAAAAAATTGCACAAAGTACACAACATCAGTAAAACCTAATAAAACAAATTTTACAAATGGTAGGAGGCCTGATAATACATGAGAAGTAAGAGAAAGAATAGGAGACACTACTGTATGAGAATGACTAAAAGTATTGTTATACACAATAAAAAGGTGGTGATAAAACATTATTCCCACTGGTATATAAGCTTAAATGTATTAGAACACACGAAAACATAGATATTTCTTAAAAACAAATGCTTTAATGTTGATTTAAAAATAGTGATGAGATGACTGACTTTTGGATTCCAATTTTTATGTAGCTACTATTCTTGTTAGCCAATCATTTTATGTTTTTTCTATGTGACTCAAAAGCTGTTTGTGGGACTAAAAAATGTATTGCTGTTCTGGAAAAGCTTCCCATTTCTATACCTGACTTTCAAATTTAATGATTATTTATTTTTAGGGTACTTAAAAAGGATCCATGGTTATTCAGTGAACATTTTTTGAAAAACGGGAATGTGCATGACACAAATAATTGTGGTGCATAGTGCTGCTGTTTGGTAGAAAGACACTGCATGACTTTATATTGATGATTTTTAATCATCAAGTATGAAAGAAAGTATGACTTGAGTGGAGAGAAATTTTACTCCTGTGTATTTTACTCTCTGCGCCTATATACATACGTACACAGAGAGAAAGACAGAGAGTATGTGTGTTTTAACTAATTGATTTTAACATTTATATAGAAAGATGTACACAAAGAATGAAAAATTAGGAAAGTGGTAGTGTTGTATAGCAAGTAAAACATTACTACTAATGCAGTCCTTGACAAAAAAGATCACAGATCTTTTAATAATTATATATTAAATTAGACATCATTACTAAATATATTTATACTAATATATAATATAATATAGTTATATGTTGTATATAATACAGTATATATAACACAAATATTTATATAAACACACATTATATAAATATGTATAATACTGATTTAAATATAATATCAACATTAGATAAAATAATGTCCTGAAAAACATCTTCAAATCTATTAAAATATATTGCTAATGGCATTTGAAATCAGTGACAAAAATATAGATAATTTACAATTGTTGCTGGGAAACTGAGTAGCTCTGTTAACTCCAAATCAATTCCAGATGAATTGAATATTTACATTTACAATTTTTAACCATGAAAGACTAGAATAAAGCAAGTGATATAAAGGTGGTATTTCCAAAAGGTTAATTAATGCAAATAATTCAGAAACAATAAAATATTGGTAAAATAATATATTCTTCATAGGATAAAATTGCATCAAATACCATACATAATTTAAGGGTAGTCCTAAACTCTCCATGGCACCTTGTGAGCTTTAGTCTTTTGTAAGTATTCTCATTCTGAATGGCCCAGCTTCCTCACATTCTCATTTTAAGAATTTTTTCCTCTTAAGTGATATGCAAAGGTCTTCTGACACAACTAGAGTGTACACATTGCTAGTTTATTACACTAGTTTATTTCTATAACACAGAATGTGTAATAGAGTAAGGTTACTTTGTGCTTGGCTGAGACAGGGACTGTTGATTATGGGCCCTCTCTCATCTACAGACATACGGTCGTTTGTGATTTTAAGGAAAGGGAGTAGTAATGGTACACGTTATAAGTTGAATTGTGTTCTCCCAAAGAAGAACTACTCCAGTACCTCAGAATGGCTTTTACAGAAGTAGGATCTTTGTGATTTATTCAAGTTAAAATGAGGTCATTGACATGAGTCCTAACCTAATGTGACTGGTGTCTTTATAAAAAGGGAGCTATTTGGACACAGACAAACACAGAAGGAAGACAGTCTGCAGACATACACAGAGAGAGTGCTATGCTAAAAAAGGAGCATTAGAATGAAGCATCTACAAGTCAAGGAATGTCTGAGGCTACCAGAAGTTAGGAGAGAAAGCTTGAAACAGATTCATTCTTTAATGCCTTTAGGGGAAGTATGTTCTTGTCAGCACTTTGATTTTGATCTGCTGGCTTCCAAATCTCTGAGAATATATGCCTCTGTTGTTTTAAGACACCCAGTCTATAGCACTTCATTACAGCACTCCTAGGAAAGTAAGACAGTCAACAAAGTCTCTACAAGGTAAGAAAATAGAGCAATAGAGTCCAAACTTTCCCTATTTCTCTGGACTATTTATTTTTTCTTAGCATCTTATTCCTTGTGCATTGCAGCAGAGACTAAAGGCACTGTTTAATGAAGAACACTTCCATAAATAGTGGAGGATGAGGAACAATAGTACTATCTAGAATGCTGAAGCAAAAAAAAAAAAAAATCCATTAAAAATTGAAAGAGGTCACTCTTACTATTGCACTTCTCTGACCCTTAGGGATTCTCCCTTTGAAACCTTTGGGAGCCAACATCCTTGGTGACCTCAAATGATAGGTGCAACCAGGAATGGCAGCAGTTAAGCATAATCAGTACATTCATGGGGAGAAGATACTATGACATTCTCTGACCTAGATTTCTCTCGATCTCTGAAAACATTTGTGAAAGGTTCTTCACTTTTAAGGACCTATGTGATTAGGTTGGTTCCTAATCAAAGATAATCCTGTAATCATGTGATCTTTAATAGATTCAAATATTCAAAGTACCTTTCATCATGTAGGGTAGCATTTTTGCAAATTCCACAGATTGACAAGTGAAAATCTTTGGGAACCTTAATTCTGACTATCATACATAGATTTGTTTCTTTTTTTTATCTTGTGATAGATTCTGCTAGTTAAATTTGTATAACCTTGAGTGTGTGTGTGATTATTAGAGTAAGGTTTAACATACTAGTAAGTTTTATAGAATTTCTCTCATTATCTCATGTCAGATAATTCTTAGATTTTATACATATATAAGGAAAGAAATATGATTCTATGCTTCTGTTGTATAACATTTTGCATAATGCACGTATATTTTAAAAATTAGTTCTCAAAAATTATCATATTTGTATAGGGTACTATATCAATAAATATTTATTTGTATGAATGTCAATTGAAAGCAGTGTATGGTATCAACAAATATTTATTTGTATGAATTTATTTATTTGTATGTATGTCAACCGAAAGCAGCAAGAAAGTAATATATGTGAAGCACATGCCATGTGCTTTTTGCACATATGCTATTTACACCTAAGAGACATATGCTATTTACAACTAAATAGAATTTTCTTTAATTCTTGCTTTCTACATTTTACAGAGAAAAGTATTAAGGCTTAAAAAATTAAAAAATATATATATTGCCTGATTTCTACAGGATGCAAATGCTGAAGTCTGGATTTGAATCAAAACAATTGGGCTTAAAAAAAAATCATATCGTTTGTAAAATACAGCACCAAAATGTGTGAAAGCTAGTACCACCACTAGACATGAAATGTTCTTTGGAAAATTTAAGTAACCTTTAACATTGATTCCACTAGCTTTCTCAAATAGTTATTTGAATGGATTAAGCTACAATATGATTCAGTCAGTATCTTACATGACCATTTTATTAATATCTACGAGTAGATATATTTGCTAGTCTCCAGTTTTCTGAGGCTGCAAACCAATAACCTAATTCCAGTTGGTGGAATGATGTGGTGAATATTTGACAAATTAAAGAACAGTGCACACTTTTACTTTGTGTCCTCTGAAGATATTACTTTTCCTTCCTGCTGGAAAATACTACAATTATTGACTCATCAAACACTCATTTGTCCTTCAGGTAAAACTTTAAACAAGGATCCTATGTGATTTTGGTGTATGATTTCCTTGAAAAAAATTATCGATAAATATAATGATTCAGTCATAGCACATATGCTTTAAATAAAAGTATAACACTAATATTCTACATTACATGCATGTAGAAATGTTGCTTTTTGGATTATTTTTTTTCTTATCAAATTAGATGAATATTTTAAAATTAGTATTTCACAATGGAATTTATGGAAAATTCTTTTTTATCTGACCATTCTCTGGATTACCTGTCTTTAGGTCTAGAATATTTTGAGTAGGAAAAAGAATGAAAGGCATTGAAAAAACCAGCAGAAGAAAGAAGACAAAGAAAACTTAAATAGAATGAAAAATCATTACAAAAATAAATAAGGTAAAGGTAAAGATAAAGAAGGAATAAATGGAGAGAAATAGGACAAAGAAAGAGAGAGACTTTTCCAGACTCATTTTTGTAAATAATCTGTGACAGTTGACCTTGTGGAAGTGGAGTGGATGCCCAGAGCTAGAGTTGATTGGCAGCTCCGACTTTGCCTTGGGAATATCTTCCAGATTTTGCTATTTTACATAGCGGCTTGCTCTTAGTGGGGCCAATCAGAATCGTCTCAAAGATGATCTGACAACACCCTGATTCTTAGAAACTATTAACTAGGAACACAAATAATAGTTTGTTGTGGAACTATAAAAAAAAAACAGGGAAGTAGGAGGTTTAATACTATTGCTAAGGTTTAGTTCTCACAATACCAAGTCAGACAGCAGTATCTCCTTTGACTCTGAGAGGCCAAGAAAACATTAAGAATGACCTCCATTAGAGAAATGCAAATCAAAACTACAGTGAGATACCATCTCATGTCAGTTAGAATGGTGATCATTAAAAAATCTGGAGACAATAGATGCTGGAGAGGATGTGGAGAAAGAGGAACAGTTTTACACTGTTTATGGGAGTGTAAATTTGTTCAACCATTGTGGAAGACAGTGTGGCGATTCCTCAGGGACCTAGAAATAACAATTCCATTTGACCCAGCAATCCCATCACTGGGTATATATCCAAAGGATTATAAATCATTCTATCATAAAGACACATGCACCTGAATGTTCACTGCAGCACTGTTTACAATAGCAAAGACTTGGAACCAATCCAAATGCCCATCAATGATAGACTGGACAGGGAAAATGTGGCACATATACACCATGGAATACTATGCAGCCATAAAAAATGATGAGTTTGTGTCCTTTGTAGGGACATGGATGAACCTGGAAACCATCATTCTCAGCAAACTGACACAAGAATAGAAAATCAAACACCACATGTTCTCACTCATAGGTGGGTGTTGAACAATGAGAACACATGGACACAGGGAGTGGAGCATCACACACTGGGGTCTGTTGGGGGGGAACTAGGGAAGGGACACAGGAGGGGTGAGGAGTTGAGGAGGGATAACATGGGGAAAAATGCCAGATATAGGTGATGGGGAGGAAGGCAGCAAACCACATTGCCATGTATGTACCTATGCAACAATCCTGCATGTTCTTCACATGTACCCCAAAACCTAAAATGCAATAAAATGTTTAAAAAAAGAGCCTACAAATGGTAGATGTCCCCATCACAAAGGTAAATAAACCATTTCAGAACTACCTGCTCTTTAATTAAAGAAAAAAAAAAAAAAAAACAAGAATGACCTCCTGGTGCTTTCTTCCTTAACTACATAGGTTTCTCAATGTTTATTTTCCCCTCAACCTACTTCAGTGGCTCCTTGGCATGCGCGTGCACACACACACACACACACACACACACGCACACACAAATATGAGTTAAAACTTGATGTATATTATGTACAGATCCCATGATGTTACTCACTTTTTCTTTAAAACCTGGTAAAAAAAAGTTTAAGAAAATAGCCAAAAAGAGATGGCCTCTGCCGTAGGAATTAGGATAAAGTGAAGTGTATAAAGAAAAATGTATGGCTTAAAAATGAAGAGATATGTGTATAAATCTTGGCTCAGTTTCTTACTGGCAGTTTCACCTTGAATAAATTACTTATTTTTCAGAGTCAGAATTTCTTAATATAGAAAATAAAATAATATCTACTTATGGTCAATATATAATTAAGATAGCATATCAAAGTACCTATTATAATAAACATTTTTTAACAGATAACACTAGGTGACTATTATTATAATTGATATTTTATAATTAATGAATGAAAAGGTAACTTCTACAGTTATTACTTGGCCAAAAAAATTCACATAGTTTAACTACTGTTGGCACAATGAAATATTGAGATGAATTCCTTAGAAAATCCCAAATTTAAACAGCCATTTTCCTAATACTGAGAAAAGAATACCCTCCTTTGTCTTTTTGTCAACTCTGTCTCTAGCATCACATTCTCACAGCATGGAGTAGCATTGGAACACACAATCATCCATAAATTTATCTAATAAAATTTAAAAATACAAATTATTATTAAATAAATATGAGGATTATGCACTCGCAGTTGATAAACCACATAGGATTGAATATAGACCCTGGAAACATATTATTTCCACCTTTCTGTTTCCAATTAAAAGCATTTTATGTTTGTCTAAAGCTTAGCAGCTTTTGATATTATGATTGAAGTAAATATCTGCTTTATTCAGCAGCAAAACTCTAACAAAAAGATTCAATTAACTCTGAGAAAGCGTTTTCTTTTTTGTTTTTCTAACTTAACAGCAATCTTTTCCTTTCACCACAAGTCCTTTTGCAGTGATGTACAGGCTCAATATGTTCTACAGATAACACAATGTAAGATGAAAATGTGCAGAAATAAAATAAATGGTGTATGAAGATCATCTGTTGTCCTCAGGCAATGCATTGGCAGCAATTCCGCTTGCTTTACTGCGGTCTTGACAGGCATCCTGCTCCCTGATGGCAATGCTAACATGCTTTGGCAGTAGCTGCAAAAGCAGCTTTGGGTGATTAAATCTCAGTTTTTCTGTCAGGAAGCTGTCTGTGATGTCTTTTCTCACGACATTATGTCTCATTACAAACCATTTTACTTCTCCGTAGACAGGCATTACCAATTAAAAGTGTTCATAAAACATGTTTCTTTGTTCAAGTCCTTTACCTTTCTAGGTGACAGTATGATTTACATACTCATTAAAAAGAAGCTAAAATTATAGAAAGTATTTTTCCTGTGAACACTGAATCATACAACTTGAAATCTAAATGTACATGCCTATTTTGTTTCCTTTATAAGCAAGATAATGAAATTTATTATTGCTCTTCTGGATTTAAGGGTTCTTTCAACAATTTGAATTTGTAGTGTCCTTACCTCTGGCTTCCATTGTTTCTTGTAAGTCAGCTGAAAATATTATTGGAATTACCCTGTACAAGAGTTGCTTTTTCTTGCGGCTTTCAAAATTTTCTTTGTCTTTTTCTTTCAACATTTTTGTGTTAATGTGTCTGGGTGTGGATCTCTTTGTCTTTTTCTTGATTGTAGTTTATTGAATCTGTTCATGTGAGGTTGATGTTTTTATCACATTTGTGATATTTTAATCAATTAATTCTTAAAATGTTATATTTTTAGTTCCTTGAGGAAATCTTCGTACTGTTTTCCATAAAGGATGTATCAATGTACGTTCCATCAACAGTATATGAGTTCTCTTATCTGTGCATCCTCACCAACATCTGCTATTTTAAAACATTTTAATAATTGCCATTCTGACTTGAGTAAGAGGATATGTCATGTTTTAATTTGCATTTCTCTGATGATTAGTAATATTAAATATTTGCATATATCTATTGGCCATTTGTATGTCTTATTTTTTAAAACGTCTATTCATACACTTTCCCCATATTTTAATAAGATTATTTTATTGTTGTTGACTTGTTTGAGTTCTTGTATATTTTAGATAGTAGTCCCTTGCTGGATACATATTTTGCAAATATTTTCTTTCATTCCGTATGTTGTCTGTTCCATCTGTTGATTATTTCTTTTTTTGTACAAAAGCTTATTAGTTTAATTATGTCTCATTTTTCTATTTTAGTTTAGTTTAGCTTTTGAAGTCTTAGTCATAAATATTTTGCCTATACCAATGTTCAGAAGAGTCTTCCTAGGTAGGTTTCTTCTAATATTTTTATAGTTTAAGGTCTTCCATTTAAATATATAATCAATCCTGAGTTGATTTTAGTACATAATAAGAGATAGGGGTCCAGCTTCATTCTTCTGCATATGACAATGCCAGCATTATTTATCAAAAAGGATGTTCTTTTCCCAGTGTATTTTCCTGTCAACTTTGTCAAAAGTCAATTGATTGTAAATATGTGGTTTTATTTCTGGGTTCTCTATTCTACCACATTGATTTATGTGTCTGTTTTTGTGCCAGTTCCATTCTGTTTTACTTACTATAGCTTTGCAGTACAATTTAAAGTCAGGTATAGTGATACCTGCAGAGACTTTAAAATGTTTTTATATTTCTTCTATTTTCGTTTTTAATTTTCACCAATTATTATTATTTTCCAGGCGAGTGAGACTTCAGATCTTCTCACCTTACCATTCCATAATTCTATGTGATTCTTTTCAAGTAAGTTAATTAGAGTTTTTTTTTTTTTTTTGAGACGGAGTTTCACTCTTGTTAGCCAGGCTAGAGTGCAATGGCGCGATCTCAGCTCACCGCAACCTCCCCCTCCTGGGTTCAGGCAATTCTCCTGCCTCAGCCTCCTGAGTAGCTGGGATTACAGGCACGCACCACCATTCCCAGCTAATTTTTTGTATTTTTAGTAGAGACGGGTTTCACCATGTTGACCAGGATGGTCTCGATCTCTTGACCTCGTGATCCACCCGCCTCAGCCTCCCAAAGTGCTGGGATTACAGGCTTGCCCGGCCGTTAATTAGAGTTTTATGGAGTCAAATAGAAAGTCACTTGAGATAAAATAAATTAAGTTACTAGAGTTTATTATGAATTAAATGCACATTAACATACACAAACTCTCAGGATCAGCACCAATCCTAGTCAAATAATTATGGAAACTACCTTGAATATTGGTCCGAAAGAACTGAAAATCTTTAAACATGTTGATCCTAACCAATATATATATTAAAACCGGACCCCAAAATATCAAGTAATTTCCAGGTAACATAAGTGTATTCCAGAAAAAGGGGTATTTATATATATAAAAAAAAATCAGTACCACCTAGGGTATAATTTACAAAGTCTGAAATCCAGTAAAGATTATTAGACATACATAACACTGGCAAATAATACCTATAGTAAGAAGTAAAATCAATACAATCAGTCAGTATAAACAAATGGATACATACATTTGAATAAATAGACAAAAGTCTTATATGTTATTATGAGGCTGCATGCTATAAACTCAAGAAGATAATTGAAAATATGGAAGTTATATAAGAGACCAAATTCAAACGTTAAGAAATAAAATTTACAATATGTGAGATTTTAAAAATATATACTAGATAAATAAATGTACTCAATGATAAAAAAATTGTAGAAAAAAGTAAATTTTAATACAAAAAATAGAAATAAAAACAGCATAAAAAATTTAAACAACGAAAAAGCATGTTATTAGGCTACCGATAAACTTTAAACATTCTAATATACATGGAAAAACCTGGGGTAGAGGGCAATTATTTGAAAAAATAATGACAATGTTGTTAAAAATTTGTCAAATATATAATCCCATAGATCCAAGATCCTCAAGCACTATATAGGTGAGGAAAACTTCAGCAATGCACTTCATAACATCATAATTAAATTTCTCATGACCAGTGATGAATAGAAAATCACAAGAGGAGACAGAAAATAAGACACAATGTACTGTGGAACAAGGGTAAGAATGATGGCACAGTTTTTTCAGAAACAACAGGAGCTGGCTGATAGTGAAAACATATCCTTAAAATAGGAAACGAAAAATACAATCCCCTACTCATCAAACTGTATTTTAATAGTGAAGGAAAAATAAATACTTTCTCAGGTATGCAAAAGCTGAAACACTTTATCACCAGCAGATCTGCACCATAGGAAATAGTAACTCAGATATGCAAGAGCTGAAACACTTCATCACCAGCAGGTCTGCACTATAGTAAATAGTAAAGAAAGACTTTTACAGTGAAGGCTTATAATTACCAGGTAGAATCATGTATTGACAAACATAAATTAAATGCAGAAATAAAATGGTAATGACATGGGCAAATACACAAGCTGCTTTGCTTACCATTACATTTCTTTAAAATGGATTGACTTTAAAGAAAAATAACAACCTATTATGGTGTGCATAGCAAGTAAATTTCATGAGAAACAGCATAGAAGCAGACGGGAAAGAAATAAAGGTATGATACTGAAAGATTTTCATAATATATCCAAAATAATATAATATCATTAAAATTAGACAGTAATAAGGTTAATATATGTGTGTGTGTGTGTATATATATATATATATATATATATACTATAAAAATCTAAAGTAATTCTTAAAACAAATAAAAAAATAACTTGAAGTCAACAGAGGAGAGAAAATGAGTTTATGAAAAAATTCAATTAAAAGGAAGGTAGAATAAACATGAGAAGAAACAAATAAAAACCAAATAGCTAGATGACAGACCTAAATAGAACCAAATCAAGTCAATAATCTTGCACAATGTAAATGGTATCTGAACACATCAATAAAAGGCAGAGACTTCCTGATTAGATCTCTCAAAAAAGCAAAATACAATTAAATATTGTCTAGAAGAAATCCAGATGTGATAGGGCTAAAACAATTAAAGCATAAGTGAACTTGATTAGTAAAAAAATATAAATTTCTGGGTTCAAATTTAACTACTAACTGGAAGTAGATTAATTTATAGAAAAAATGTCAAGTTAAAGGAACACTCATGCAAGCTTCTAGACATTCTCAATGCAGTCAATTCAGCTATTGGGAGTAGGAATTAAGTACTTGGCTTAAGAAAAGTAAAGATTAGAAATAGACATTGAAATTAATGAAAGACAGGTGGAAGAATAAAGGATAAAGAAGATTTAAGTGAGATTGGAAGACATAGTAATTGAGTGGCATTAATCTGTATTTGTGTTGTCCCCAGGAAGTTTTAGATTACCCCATTGCAGGAGTGAAAATGTCAGCGAATAGCATTAATTCAACATCTCAATATCTAAATGTTGTTTAGTTCCTCCTTTTTTTCCCTATTTTGATTTCTCTTTCTTTGTCTTCTGCCTCTCTTCCCTTCTTCCTTCCATGGTTTCTTCCTTCTTCCTTCCATAGGAATACTTCTTTTCTTTCTTCTTTTGTGGTTATTTCATTTTCTTTCCTTTTTTTTTATTTCTTGCCCTTTTGTATTCTCTCTCTTTTCTTCCACTCTTCTTTCTTTTCCTCCCTCTTCGTCTATTCCTTGTGTTCTCATTTTTATTAAAATAGTTATGTGAGAAATATTGTGATAAAGGCAATATGATTCACAAAAGTGTAAAACTGTTGGCTATAGAGTACTGTTGGGGATACGATTAAACATGTCACAAAGCCAAGTGATGTAACAGAAGCATTTTCGTTGAGTTTTAGAGAGTTGTTACATAAGCTGTGTCACAGTCTCAGAAGATATTCTAATGAAGCTAGTAAATCCATTGTCTCATTATTTCCTTCATCAATTGGCCTACTTGAATAAATGAAAATGCTTTTAAGAGAAACTCTAATCAAATAATAAGTTTATATTGAAGAATATTAATACATTATTCAAAGTAGAATCTGAAATACTCAGCTCCACTCTGAGATCTTTTACTCATTTGAGAATGCAATTTCAAATTTGTGTTTCATTTATGCTCTTTTGATAAACTGCCTAATTTCATCAGATATGTGCATTCAGCTGGGTTCATTTTAATTTGGGGGTTCTGTGCTTTTCAGAATTATAAAATGGTTCTTCAAGATTTTCTACACAAAAACCAAAGACTGTAAATATGATGAGATATTATGAGCCTACTATGTTATGGATTTTGAGTTATACTTATAAATATATTCATTTTGGTTTATTAGGAATGTAGAGACAAAGAAAGCCTTTGTGACTTGCCTAATAAATATCTTCTTTCTAGACAATCAGAATTAATTAATGCAGTATACTGCAACAGTGGTGTTGCTTTGATAATTAATAGGTCATGCTACTTGTTAGAAATATGATTTTATTTTGAAAAATAAGAAAAGTATATTAAAAATTGCAAGAGTGTGGTCTTGTTCTTTTCATTCTGCAAGCAAGGTATTTTTCAATGTGTATTTGTCCATAGAAAAGCACATTTAAAAAATCTTTATCTATGTTTGCACGCCTGCATTGTTGTTCTATACATAATATTTATAAATATTCCTGGAAAAACGTTGCAGACATTGGATATCAAGAACAGATTTATGAACTTGACATGCCATTTTCTGTTAAAGAAATCAACTCTTTAAAATTTGTGCTTGGGGTATCTAATTGATTAGCAGTCTAATGATTATACCTGTAATTTTTCTTTGTTTCCTGGCAAAGTAAAAAGTAGTACAACAATGATATTTTATAAAGAATAAAATCATTTTGTGAGATACGTTTCTGTATCTCATTTAAGAGAAACTGAGCCTAGAAGTAGAACAGGAATATCTTTGTTATTATGATAACTTCAGCCCACTTGCAACATCTGATGATAAGCTGCTTATCTCCAAGGCAGATAAAATACATTTTTTACTGTAAAGACAGGACTGATTGCATAATTTAGGCAGGACTCCTCTTACAGTTATCTGTTGGTAAGCTGGAGCTATAAATAGTTTCCTTGTGACCTGTATATAATGTCCCAGATATCATGAAAATAATTTGTAAAATTATTCAGATGGGAATATGTCACACTATTAAATGGATTTTACAGATAATTCACTTAGCATCTTTAAACTTTTTGAGAAATAATACTTTTTCAAAATATAGAAAACACATAAACATTATATCTAGAGAAACTTATATTATGTAGATTTTCTCAAAGTAGATATTAAATATGCTACAGAGCCTAATTCAATGTACAGTATTCTCTTAAAACAGTGTCTGCTTTATTTCATTGTAGAAAAATGTTTTCTAGATGTATTTACTAGTAAAACAGCAACAGAAAAGTCCTCATTAACTCCATCAACCGAAATGTATGTGGACGGAAAACGGAGTATTCAAATTTAAATGTTTAAAAGCTGGGTTGATAATATATACTAATTAAAAACAAACACAGAGAAATATAGTTGATCTTTGAACATCATGGATTTGAAACCGCACAGGTCAATTTACATGTGGATTTTTTCCCAATAACCATTTCACCTAGCATGCCTTCCTTCCCTTCCTCCCCTTCCACCTCCTGTACCTGCTCCACCTCCATGAAAAAACCAACCCCTTCTTTCCCTCTTCCTCCGTATCTGACGGAACAGAAATATGACAAAGATGAAGACCTTTACGATGATCCACTTCCACTTAATGAACAGTAAATATATTCCCTCTTCTTATAATTTTCATAATAACATTTTTACTCTAGCTTACTTTATTATAATAATACAATGTATACTGGTAGCCACACAGTAACCTACCACATCACATTGCTTTGCATCTTTATTTCCCTCACATCATTTGCACCTTGAACTTGTACCTCCCAAATAAAATACTAGATCTCTAATCCTTGCCTCAGATTCTACATTTTAGAGGACACTGATTAATACTACTACTTTTTAAACTGCCTCCTTCATAGAAGTGGGGACTGACTAACATGTTTATATAAGAAAACACTTCACCTATTAGCCGTCACTGACTATAGGGAACTTAACAGTATATTTATATATGTTTATTCTAGAAGTATAAAATTACACTGATAAACACAAATCTAAGTCTCTAATATTATACAACTTTTAGAAATTATTTTATTTTTCAGTCATCTTCAATCTATTTTAAGGCATAGTAATATAATTTTAAAATGCTAAATAACCAATAACTATTTTTAGAAGGAATGAATTCATGAGGTTTCATAATTCTGTAAGCAATCCTTCAGGACTCTTTTGTCAATATCTTTATTTATGGTTCCTTCTGAGTTCAACATACCTTAAGAATCCTATAGTTCCCACAAAATTTTATTTTGTTTTATCTATCTGTCTATCATCTATCTAATTACCTATCTATCAATTTAGGTCAACTTTCAGGATGCCTTACCCACCATCATGGTATCCTGAAAAGCATTACTCCAAATTATTTTACACTAAAATAACTGCAACAATGGGCTTACACCCAAGAATTAACTGGCTGTACAGTATACTCATCCCCCAGTGGCTGGAATAAGGGAATCGTAGATTGGCTTATTGAAGACAGCTTCAATTGGAAGACCACACCATGTTTGTATTACAGAAGATGTATACTTTTATTTTCCATATCCAGAATACATGGCCCAAAAACAAAGATGTGGAAATGCAGTAAATCTTCTCATTATTAGGCCTAATAAGCCATTCAAGAATTGTTTTTCTTATCTCACAACAACATTATTGGTTTGAGGGGAAGGATTCTACCAGGAACACAAAAATGAATCCACTGAGGTTCAAATTGCAACTTCCACTTGGCCATTTGCCATGTGTTATGCCAGTGAAGCCACGGATAAAATGAGAATTAGCTGAATGGTTGACATGTTTGAACTCAACAGACAAAGGAATAATGGATTACTCATGGAATTCATCTCTTGTACATTTTATCTTTACTAGTTTTAATCTGTATCTTCTCTTTGCAATACTCTGTAACCATAAGTTCAACAGGTTTTTCAGTCCGGTAAGTCATTCAGCCCTCTCATCTGGCAAAACAAGGAAATATGTGTATATACTAAACCATGTATATGCACATTTCCAAAATATTTCTATATTTGCACCTCTGTTAAACAAATGTAACTTCATAGAATTCTTCAACTTCAATCTGTTACCATATCAATTATTGTAAAATCCTGCCCTATGTGTCTGCAACCATCCCCTCCTCTGGGAGACATTTCCATTATCTACCATTTGTTTATTTCCTTGTTCAACTCCAGTATACAATTTTAGTTTTTTTCAGGTTTGTTAATTTGTTCAACTATGACAAACAACTTTATCAACTAGTCTTTAGTGCCTATGTACATGTCCTCATGCTTTAGTGTTACAGTTTCCATTCATTTCTACATTGGTTAATCTTCTACTCATGCCTGCAAGGGTCAGGAGGGTATCTGTTTCAGATACTCACTTGATAACTTGCTGGGGTTCCTAGAGGTAATATTCATAAAAATGTGACATTATCTTCTATCCTCTCAGGATAGAACAATTTTAATTAAAAAAAAAAAAAAAAAAAAACAATGATTTAAACAAAAGTGGCACATTTCTTTCTCTCTCTTCATTATTTTATGATTTTTCAAATTCCTAGGAATTGTGACTTCTAAAGTGCCTACGTTATATTCATTAATGTATGTTCTTCCCTGAAAAGCAGAGAATCAACCTTTTTGTTGTTGTTGTTGCTGTTGAGACAGAGTCTCACTCTGTTGCCCAGGCTGGAGTGCAATGGTACCATCTCGGCTCACGGCAATCTCCGCCTTCTGGGTTCCAGTGATTCTCCTGCCTCAGCCTCCCGAGTATCTGGAGCTACAGGTTCCCGCCACAATGCCAGACTAATTTTTGCATTTTTAGTAGAGACAAGATTTCACTGTATTGCCCAGACTGGTCTCAAACTCCTAAGCTCAGGCAATTTGCCCGCTTCAGCCTCCCAATTATAGGGGTGAGCCACTGTGCCTGGCCAAGAATCAACCTTTTTCTAATGTTTCACTACATATCTTAATTCTGTTTGATTCAAAAATCTTTCAGTAACTACAGTTATAGGCCATGTGTTGTTTTAGATCCTGGCAATCAAGAATGGGCAAGATTACATCCACATTAAGATCATATTACTGGTTCACCAGACCTCCAAGCTGGAGACTGATAGCAATTCTCTACAACAATGGTAACATCTAAACAATGACTAACCATCAGCCTCTCAGTAAACTAGGTAGTATATATTTTATTTAATGAACACAGATTTGATTGCACAACTTTGTTGTCTACAGAAAAAAAGAAAAAAATTTGATATCAAAAAGAGTATTCAAAGTACCTTGGGATTTTAGGATTACAACTAACTATACATTTAATATGACTGAAATTCAATTTTGAAGACTTGGATTTGATAGATATTCAGTATGCTTTCTCATTCAATTGTATTACTTTAAATATACATATAACTTTTAAAATTTTGCTTTTAAATAACTGCCTATATACTTCTTTTGACCTTATGGTAAGTAGATATTTACAACTTTTTTTTCTTATTATGATAAGAGCATTTACCTCTTCTGTATTTGTGAATTCAAGTCAGTGAATAATGACTATTGAACAAAATACAGAATGAGTAGTCACCCAACCAAATTTTGTTTGCTGTTTTGTGGAATGAATGGAATTTTTTTTTCTTGTGAATTTTGGAAGTGAATCTTTAAAGACAGTAAATAAAATTGCATATACAGACATACACACATGGAGAAGTGTTGCTGTGAGATACTATTAATGACAAAATCTGACCTTTAGGATACTGATCTCATGGGATTGCTTATACTATAGGTCATTTCAAACTGGCAAAAATAAGTGAATATAATACATCTTGATAAATGAAAGAAATAACTCTCAAATATCTGAGAGCCAACATCTTCACATTTTCTTCCAAGAGTATGAAAGAAGAGGAATAATGTTTTATTTTTTAAGGTGAAAAATGTTTTATTATTTATTTATTTTTATAACTGCTGGTTGTATTTGCTCAATCTCCCTTTCTTAGGAAGCACAATGATATCTTGGTTCTAACTTCATTAATTTACTGACATTCTATTTTGACCAAAGGCATCAGCTTAATAAATAATCTTCAGCTGAGTACATAGAAGAGCAACTCTTAATACCCACACACAAATATTATTGAACCAAGTGATTTATACATATATTTTAAGTTTTGTTTATGAAATGCTTCATCTCCAAGAGTCACTGTCTGGGGTCTCAGATACAGTCAGCATCTGAGCTCCTAAATCAACCAATCTCCATATGCCTATGACTCCTACGTACAATTTTTTAGTGACATGAGTCAAAGTATAATAAAAATATCAAATTCAGTTTTGAAAGGCAAAACTGATAGCACACTTTTTATTTCAATAGAGCTGACAAGGCATTGGAAAGGAATTGTTCATAAATATTTAAAAGGACTCTTAGGGCCATAATTAACATTTTACATTATTAAGTAACTAATATAGTTTGTTTTCTTTCTGATTAAAAAAATTTATTTGCTGAACAAAATAGTTTCAGCTTTGCTTGTTTTAATTTTTGCAGCCTAATATTTTTAATTTAGCACCTTGTGTCTATCCATGAATTTGTAAATGCTGCTAATTCATCAATAGTAGGTAAATCCAATCTGCATACTAAATAAGTTAGAGTTGAAGCAGCTGATTGTAGTCATCAAGTAGCTTATTAGTAATTCATTTCATTGCTTTGTTCTTTAGTGGATTGTGTAGGTTTATTATTTACTACATTGATAAATTGAAAGCTGATAAGGAACGTTAGAGGTAAATGGCAGTTGAAAACGTATATTGGAAATGGAAAGAGTAGCAATGATATGATTTCAGAAGTGCTGAAGATGGTATATCAGATGAATGACACAAGGTTGAAATAGATGTTTACATATCACATATTATCATATTATAATAACAGGTGCAGAGTTAAGCAGTCATTCAAGTTTTCCGTTTAATTTTTCTGAATTTCTGTTCCAATTTTTCTCTTTAATAGACTGTATTCAACTATTATATAGGTCCATTCCCAGGCAACCATGAAGACATAACCAAGATCGGGTGATTTATAAAGAAAGCAGATTCAAGTGACACAGTTTGCATGGCTGAGGAGGCCTCAGGAAACTTAGAATAATGGTAGAAAGCACCTCTTCACAGAGCAGCAGGAGAGAGAATGAGTGCCTAGTGAAGGGGGAAGTCCCTTATAAAACCATCAGATTTCATGAGAATTCAGTTACTATCATGAGAACAGCATGGAAAACCACCCTCATGATTCAATTATCTCCACCTGGACCCACCCTTGACACATCAGGATTAATACAATTCAAGGTGAGATTTGAGTGGCAACACAGAGCCAAACCATATCATTTCACTACTGGCCCCTCCCAAATCTCATGTCTTCACATTTCAAAACACAATCATGCTGTTTCAATAGTCCCTAGAATTCTTAACTCATTCCAGAATTAACTCAAAAGTCTAAGTCTAAAGTCTTATCTAAGACTAAATAATTCCTTTCCACTTACAAGCCTGTAAATTAAAAGCAAGTTACGTAGTTACTTTTTAGGTACAATGGGAATACATGCATTGGGTAAATATGCCAGTCCCAATGGGAGAAATTCACCAAAATGAAGGAGCTACTGGCCCATACAAGTCCAAAATTCAATAGGGCAGTCATTAAAACTTCAAGTTCCAAAACAATCTCTTTTGACTCTGTATTTCACATCCAGGTCATTCTGATACAAGAGGTGGACTCCCATGGCCTTGGGAGAGTATAGCCCCCCTCCCAACTGCTTTTACAGGCTGGCATTGAGTACCTGCAGTTTTTCCAGATGCAGAGTGCATGCTATATTCTGGGTTCTGGAGGATGGTGGCTCTCTTCTCACACCTCCACTAGGCAGTGCCCCAGCGGAGACTCTGTGTGAGGGCTCCAACTCCACATTTCCCTTCTGTACTGCCCTAGCAGAGGTTCTCCAAGAGGGATTCACCCCTACAGCAGACCTCTGCCTGGATATCCAGGTATTTCTATACTTTCTCTGAAATCTAGGCAGAGGTTCCCAAACCTCAGTTCCTGACTTCTGTGTACCCACAGGTTCAACACCACATGGGAACCACCAAACCTTAGGGCTTGCACATTTTGAAGCAATGGCTTGAGCTGTACCTTGGTTCCAGTTAGCTACAGCTGGAGTTGAAACATCTGGGACACAGAGTACCATGTCTTGAAGCTGTACAGAGCAGGGGGCGCCTGGGCCCAACCCAGGGGAAATCATTTTTACCTCCTAGGCCTACAGGTCTGTGATGAGAGGGTCTGCCAGGAAGATCTCTGACATTTTCCCCATTGTCTTAGTGATTAAAATTCAGCTCCTCATTGCTTACGCAAAATTTTCCCCAGAAAATGGGTTTTTCTTTTCTATTGCATCTTCAGCCTGCAAAATTTAACAAACTTTCCTCTTAAACACCTTGCCACTGACAAATTTCTTCCCCCAGATACCCTAAATCATTACTCTCAATTCCGAAGTTCCACAGATCTCTAGGGCAGGGGCAAAATACCACCAGTCTTTCTGCTAAAGCATATCAAGTGTCACGTCTGCTCCAGTTTCCAAGAAGTTCTTCATCTCCATCTGGACCACCTCAGCCTGAACTTCATTGTCAATACTATTAGCATTTTGGTCAAATCATTTATCAAGTCTCTAGGAAATTCCAAACTTTCCCACATCTTCCTGTCTTCTTCTGAACCCTCCAAACTGTTCCAACCACTGCTTCTTACTGAGTTCCAAGTTGATTCCACATTTTCAGGTATCTTTATGGTAGCAACCCACTCTCTGTGGTACCAACATACTGAACTGTATAGGCTTGCATCTTTTCCAGGATTCTTCCTTCAGGGTGGGCTGCCTGCATGTGCAGTGACCTCTTTACCCTTGGGAAGTGAGCATGTGTAGTGTATTTAAGAAGTTGTATGCATGCCCATCTGAAGCTTTATTCCCTTTTCCAGTGTTGTGCCCCTGGAAAACTCCTCCATTTTGTCTCTTAATGCCCATGCCCAGGAAGTTGCTTCTTTCTGGAGCGGGCATTCAATTAACACTCTGGTGCAATAGATGTGGACCATCAGGAAATGGCCTTTCCCTGAGGCTTTCTGCCAATTTATCACTTTTAGAGAGGCAATGTGATAATTGTCGAAACATCTCCTGGCATTCATGGAAAGGAAGCCCTTTCCTGCCCTGTTCATGCCTTTCTCACTACCTGTAAGATTTGGGAGACCACTGGGAAGGCATGATTGGTTTTGAAATTTGTAACTGACATATGATTTAGGAGAGGCCAGAGGCAAAGTGATATACTTTGGCTCTTTGTCTCCACTCAAATACCATCTCAAATTGTAATCCCCATGTGTTGAAGGAGATCTCTGGTGGGAGGTGATTGGATCATGTGGGTGATTTCTCCCTTTCTCTTCTCATGATAATGAGTGGGTTCCCACAAGTTATGACGGTGTTAGAGTTGGCACTTTCTCCCTCACTGTCTCCTCTTCTGCCAGCGTGTAAGATGTGCCTTGCTGCTTCTACCACCATGATTGCAAGTTTCCTAAGGCCTCTCTGGCCATGCAGAACCATGAATCAATTAAGCTTTTTTTCTTGATAAATTACCCAGTCTCAGATAGTTCTTTATAGCAGTGTGAAAATTAGCTAATACAGAGAGTATTTAATAATTGCTTCACTTTCGTGGTTTTAATTGGACCCCAGACTGTCCATGTCTGTAGGCTATGTGGATTTTTCTTCTTCAGGTCAGTTTCTGCCAAGATGAACTTTCAAATCCTTTTCTTGGAACTATAATTTGAATGTCCTTTAATAATAAAGTTGCACCTGGACAACGGGAGGGTTAAGAGTGCTGAGTCCTCTGTACAGTCAGAAATCCATGTATAACTTCTGACTTCTGCAAAATGTAACTGCCAATAGCTTACTGTTGACTGGAAGCCTTGCCAATAAAACAGTCAATAAACACATATTTTGTATGTTACATGTATTATATATTGTATTCTTACAATAAAGTAGCTAGAGAAATAAAATGTTCTTAGGAATATTATAAGGAAAACATATTTGCTCTACATAATTGGAAGTGGATCACTGTATTAGTCCATTCCATGAAGAAATTTCCAAGACTGGGTAATTTAAAAAGAAAAAGAAGTTTCATGAACTCACAGTTCTGCAAGGCTAGGGAGGCCTCACAATCATGGTGGAAGATGAAGAAGGAGCAAAGTCATGTCTTACATGGCAGCAGGCAAGAAAGCATGTGCAGGGGAACTGCCCTTTATAAAACTGTCAGATCTTGTAAGAATTATTCCCTGTCATGAGAACAGCATGGAAAAAACTCACCACCATGTTTCAATTACTTCCCACTGGTTCCCTTCCATGACGTGTGGATTATGACAGCTACAATTCAAGATAAGATTTGGATAGGGACACAACCAAACCATATCAATCATCATAAAGGTCTTTATCTTTGTTGTATTTACATTCAGAAGGCTGAGGAGAAGGGGGAAGAGCAGGAGTTGACCTTGCTGTCTACAAGTGTCAGAGGAAGAAGAAAATCCATGTCTAAGTGGACCCCCAAGTTTACATCCATTTTGTACTTGGGTGAACTATAGTCGGGTATAGCAATCATAGGGTTTAATTTTTAGTATTTCACTTAATTCCTTTCCTGTCAGACAGTTTTTCTCCCTCACCTTCAACTATCCTTGGCATTCCTGAATATCGATTTACACTCACTAACTTTTTTTCCAGAGGATAAATGATTCATCTCTTTTGGTTCTTGAAGACATATTCACCTGTCTCTGTGTGTGGTGGGGTAAAGATGAATCTGGGCCTTTTAGCTTTCCCTTGACTGTTACCTACATTCATTCATCACTCTGCCTGCAGTCTCCAAATCAGAAATTTCTCCATGGGTTCTATCTGAA
The DNA here is from genome assembly GCF_009761245.1 of Sapajus apella. Taxonomy (NCBI): domain Eukaryota; kingdom Metazoa; phylum Chordata; class Mammalia; order Primates; family Cebidae; genus Sapajus; species Sapajus apella. The sequence goes on along the minus strand of NW_022436967.1, from coordinate 21,540,179 downwards.
GCCAAGACAGCTTGTTTTATCCTCTACAGGCACTTAACCTTCAGCTTTTTCTGTACTTGCAAGTTATTTCCTGTTTATCTATCTGCTCCTCACTTGACAAAAATATGTTGACAACTTACCTTTCCCCTACTTTTCTGTCATCTCCTTTCTACTTTTCTGTCTTCATGCACACACACACACACACACACACACACACACACACACACACACCCTACAACCACCACTACTATCATTTTAGATCCTGAAAGAAAGAAGAGTAACATACGTGTTCAATTTTCCAATCTTCACTTTCACCTTAGTAAATTTCCATTTTTTCCTTAATTTCCCACACAGAGATTACCAGTGGTCAAATTTAACAATCACCCCTAATAATCTTTTTGTTTGATTGGACTCCTTTTGCTAAGTATTCATTTCTTTACTGAGACTCTTTATTCTTCATATGTTTTATAACTCTACTAGTTAAGCTTTCTTCAAATTTCTATTTTGATTCGTTTTTTCTTTTTTTTGAGATGAGTTCTCACTCTTGTAGCCCAGGCTGAAGTGCAATGACGTGATCTCTGCTCACTGAGACCTCCTCCTCCCAGGTCCAAGCAATTCTCCTGCCTCAGCCTCCCAAGTTGCTGGGATTACAGGCACCTGCCACCACAACCAGCTAATTTTTGTATTTTTAGTAGAGACAAGGTTTTACCATGTGGCCAGGTTGGTGTTGAACTCCTGACTTCAGGAGATCTGTCCGCCTTAGCCTCCCAAAGTTCTGTGATTACAGGTGTGAGCCACCTCGTGCAGTCTTAACATGATTTTTAAAGTCTTAGCCAGTGTTCCTTCCATATTTGTGGGTGATATGTTCCAAGATATCCAGCGAATGACTAACAACAAAAACAGTACTGAAATTTGTATACACTACATTTTTTCCTATACATACATACATACTTAAAGATTAATTTAAACATTGGCATAGTAAGAGATTAATAACTATAATCATAAAATAAAAAAATTATAACAAAATTCTGTAATAAAAGCTTTGTCAGTATGGCATCTCTCCCTCAAAGTACCTTATCATTCAGTACTCCGCTACTGAACACAGGGAACTGCAACTATAGAAAGTGAAACCATGGATAATGGGGTCTACTTACCCCAGTTTTCTTTGAGTGCTTCTTTTATTTTTATTGACTGAGCAAGAATGAGGAGACTTTAGCATATTTTTCTAGTGTTTTTATGATTTTTTTTTTCATATAACTGCATGACAACTTGGCATTGCTACTCTTTATTTGCAACCCAATTCTGTAAAGAAAAGAGAGGTCTTATCTTGCTCTATATGTATTGTGCCTAGACTTTGTCAGATAAAATGTGAAGGAAACCTACATGACAATTCTGTCCAAGAATCTCTTGTTTCTTTGATTCCAAGAGGTTATCTCTTACATTTAATGTTGATGTAGACAAAACTGACGATTTCAGCAAGAGCTAAGCTTAAAAATGAATGAAATACAGAAAGAGTGCTTTCTCTTTTTATCTCAAAAAAAAGAATAATTTCTAAATGCCCAAGCTAGCAATAAATAAATCCAGATTATTAAAATGTTACAAGATTGGTAACGTAATGGTATGTAATTTGAAAAATTATGAAAAACTTGGATTTCCTGTCAACCACAAAAATGGCCTAATACATATGTCACAGAAAAAAATACTTTTAAAAGTATTGGCTTTAAAATGTATTTTTGAATCCTTTCATTATCATTGAAGGAATGAGTACTAAATTAAGATATCACATCTGAATTGAAAATTAATTTATGTTCACAATATATGGCTGTCTGATGGATAACAAATATACAATGCACTTACATTTTAACATTCCTAATCATACATGTCAAATTAAGAATCATAACCTAGTACCTATAAGATAATCAGTACCTAAAAGAAAGCAAATTATTTTGTAGCAAACAAATGAAATCTAAAACTCAAGAGAGTAGTACAGTTCCAACATTTTCATGTTTTGTTTTCTGATATGGTTTGGCTGTATCCCCACCCAAACCTCATATTGAATAGTAGCTTCCATAATTCCCATATGTCATGGGAGGGACCCAGTGGGAGATAATTAAATCATGGGGGCAGTTTCTCCCATATTGTTCTTGTGGTAGGAAATTGGTTTCATGAGATCTGATGTGATCTTGTGATAAAGGGTTTCCCCTTTCGGTTGGCTCTCAATCTCTTATCTACCACCATGTAAGATGTGCTTTTCCCTTTGCCTTCAGTCATGATTGTGAGGCCTCCTTCGCTACTTGGAACTGTGAGTCCATTAAACCTCTTTTTCTTTATCAATTATCCAGTCCTGTATATGTCTTTATTGGCAGCATGAAAATGGACTAATACATTTAACAATTTACATGGTAGATAGTGGTGTTTAAACCTTTAAACCTATTGTATCCTAAGTGATGATTATGCACATTCTCAAATTATTTGAAGAGTAATGACAACATAATAAAAGCATGCATCTCAGGTATATTTTCAGTCCACTTACGTAGAAATAAGAACTGCAGCACTTAGGAAAATTGTTATGGAAAATACATGAAGAATATGTCAGGCTGTACCTTTACTGGAAAATAGAGGAATTTTTCAACATAGCATTTTTACTGGACATCAAACTAACAATTTTAAAAGATGCCCAGACTGGCCAACATGATGAAACCCTGTCTGTACCAAAAATCTGAAAAATTAGCCAGGTGTGGTAGCATGCACCTGTAATCCCAGCTATTGGGGAGACTGAGATAGAAGAATTGCTTGAACCTGGGAGGTGGAGATTGTAGTGGAGCCAAGATCGTGCCGCTGCACTCCAGCCTGGGCAACAGAGTGAGACTCCATCTCAAAAGTAAAAAAACAAATAAATAAATAAATAAATAAGAAGGAACAGAGTATAAAATGTATTAAATCCTTTTCATTTCAAAAAATTTAAGATAATGAAAAATATGCCTAAGCTATGATTATTTAAATAATAAAATGTCTTTTAGTATATGAACTGCATCTTAAAATGTATAGTAAATAAAAACAAATCAGTTCAGATTTATGTTGTTATAGAAGTATGATAATTAATACTTAGATATATTTTATGTATGAAGCAAACATGTCCATTACATACAAAAATTGATAAGATCAGATTTTCATGTTTTTTCGTTTCTTACTGTCTACTGGTTTTCTTTGTGTTTATAATTAACATTTTCCTGATGATTAATATTATTTAATGTCTTTTTATGTTATTGTTGGACATTCATGTATTACCTTTTTGTAAAGTTGTTTAAATTTTTTATGGTAATTTTATTGAATTCATTTTTTTCCTTCTTGTTCAGGTATAACTGTCCTTATTTATTTTGAATGAAAGTCTTCTGTAAGACAAATGCGTTGTATATTTTCCTGGGCTTTACCTGGTCTTTATATACTTATTTACATATATTATTGGCTTATTTAATGTTGTTGGGTCTTTGGAAAAAACAGAGTTTTTACCATATGTATTTAATTTTTTGCTATTTTTTGTGTCCTAGCTACAAGTATTTTTATATATGAGGATTTTTCTTCTATTTTCTTGCAAAGATTTTATAGTTTGGTATCAATTTTGAATGGTGTTTTTATAGAGTATTCTACTTTTTCAACCTTTTATATCAGTACTTTTGAAATGTATTTCCTTTGTTTTCTGGTTATGATTGTTTATATTGATGAATTATCTGTTAATTTTATTGTTGTTCCTGTGACTATACTATACAGTAGAAACTTACACTCTCTACTGTATCTTTTTAAAATTTATCCTATATTATGGTTGTAGCAGTTTTTCTACAGTTGCCAATTTTTCATTTTTATGTAATATCTTGTTTGGTTATTTTCTATTGATCTATTATCTAATTCATTAACATTTTCTTCTGCTTAATTAGCTTGTAAAATTATTCAGAGGTGTTAATTTTAATTATTTTTAATCTCATATCTATAATTGTAATTTGATATTTTATGATTTGTAGTTCTAACTTAAAATGTTAGAATTTGAGGGGCTATAAATCATAGTTAATAACTGTAATACATAGATTTTCAGTATATGTTTCTACATTTTTTTCTTGTTTGGAACTCCATGTGTATTAGCCCATTTTCACATGCCATAAAGAAATGTCCAGACGTGGCAATTTATAAAGGAAAGGGGTTTAATTTACTCACAGTTCAGGATGGCTAGGAGGCCTCAGGAAACTTGCAGTCATGGAAGAAGGTGAAGGGGAAACAAAGCACCTTCTTCACAAGGCGGCAGAAAGGAGAAGTGCTGAGCAAAGGAAGAGGGGTACCTTATAACATCATCAGATCCCATGAAAACCCACTATCACGAGAACAGCACGGGATAATGGCCCCCACGGTTCAATTACCTCCAGGTCTCTCTCTTGGAATGGGGGATTATGGAGATTACGGGGATTACAGTTCAAGAGGAGATTTGGGTGGGGACGCAAAGCTTAAACATATCACCATGTCATTATTTATTGCATTCTGGATGCTCTCCATGAAAAATGTTAGTGATATTTTGAGCCTCCTACTGATCTTTCCCCAGAGAGCATTTAATTTGTTAATCCTGGTTTAGAAGAGGGATAGAAGATCATCTCTAATTTAACCAGAATTTGATTAATTAGAAGCTCCTCCTTGGGTGGAGGTTTTTGGGTGCTGCTTCTTCTGTTTAGAATTTTTTTCTTGCCCAACAGTTATATTCACCTATTCTTTAAATTTCAATGCTGTCATCAATGTGAAGATTCTCTCCTCTCCCCAAGATAGGTTTAAAAGAACATTTACCTTATTTTTTACTGAACATACTTCCTCTCTGTGTATCTGGAACTATAAGGTAGTATTATACCTTTCTACTGTATTCTAAAGTCTTTGAGAATAGGGAACGTGTTATTTACCTTTTATATCTGGAGCATTTAGCAAGAAATGTGTAAGAGTATAAGTAGTCTAAATATGGTATAATGTATAAATTTTTATATATTTTAATAGTTTTTTTTTTCCACAGCTATATTGTGTTTTCTGCATAGGTTCCTGGGGATAGATAGGTGAATAAACTCTCTTTAAAGCTTCTAGTATATCATGTTGCATTATGCTGGGAGAGAAATATATCTTCCTTCACTAAGTAGTGTACCATGTAGTGAATATTTTTAAATATAAATTACATTTTTTAAATTTTACTTTAGGTTCTGGGGTACATGTGCAAGTCATGCAGGATTGTTGCACACGTGCACACAAAACCAGGTGGTTTGCTGCCTCTATTCCCCCTTTGTCTATATCCAGCATTTCTCCCCATTTTATCCCTCCCCACCCTCCCCAACCCCCACTGTCCCTCCCCCAGCTCCCCCCAACTGTCCCCAGTGTGTGATGCGCCTCTCATTGAGTCCACGTGTTCTCATTGTTCAACACCTGCCTATGAGTGAGAACATGAGGTGTTTGGTTTTCTGTTCTTGTGTCAGTTTGCTGAGAATGATGGTTTCCAGATTCATCCAAGTCCCTATAAAGGACATGAACTCATCATTTCTTATGGCTTCATAGTATTCCATGGTATATATGTGCCACATTTTTTTTCTGTCCAGTCTATCGTAGATGGGCATTTGTGTTGGTTCCAGGTCTTTGCTATTGAACACAGGGCTGCAATATGTGTGCATGTGTCATTATAAATTAATTTTGCACCAGAGAGTGGAAAATGCTGAATTTTCTTGGGAGGGAAATTGTATCAAAAATTATTTCCCAAAGGGAAAATTATATGAGTTGAACTGAAATGATGGGTATGTTAGCTATTTTGACAAAAGGGAGAAGATATGTTCAGGGAAAAAAAAACACATACAAAAAGATGAAAATGTGAAAGAGAACTACATTTTTGAATGGTCCTATGGCTAATATGAACTTGTTTCATTAAACAGGGGCCAGATCATTGAAGCTTTTCACATCTTGATAAATAATTACCTCTTCATTATTTTGTTAATAGGGCTACCTGGCAGGGGAAAGGTATCATCAGATATGCATTTAAAAAATATAATTGTAGTTTAATATGTAACTGGAATTGCAATATGAATCATGAGGGTACAGAAAGAGCATTGTAGGGTCCCTGAGGTGACAAATAATGAACCTGTAAAGAAACTAGGGGGAATGGAGAAGAAAAGATAGGATTAAAATATGCTTGTGATGTTTTAAATGATTTATATTAAATTCGCTTAGGTTTTTTTTTTTTTTTTTTTTTTTTTTTTTTTTTT
>NW_022436967.1:21516977-21533834 GCF_009761245.1 Sapajus apella | reverse complement strand
TTTTTTTTTTTTTTTTTTTTTTTTTTTTTTTTTTTTTTTAGCATTTAGTTGTTACTCAGTTAGGGCCTCTTTCACACTTTACATTCTGATTGTGATCATGTTCATTCATTCATTCAGTAATTATCTAAAGCTTATTATATATAGTTGACTACTGTTCCAGTTACTGGGATTAAGCGGTGAATAGAAAGGCAATGAAATTATTTCCTGATGGCATTGTGTTCATCTTTTGTGGAATGTAAGGAAGTAGCTTGTTAAGGGTGGAAATCCTGAAGATGAAATATGCTAGGTCTGTGTATTAATCCTTGTGATGTCACATTTAGGTAACACTGATGGGCATAATTTTATAAGAGCTCCTGCTGTATTTTACATTTTTATTTCTGAATTTCCTAAGTATTAACAAATACTTTCTTCTTTGCTTCAGGAAATGAAAAGGTCATTCTCACATGTAAATGGATAAGATTTAAACATCTAATTAACTTTAGAACTACTGGCAGCAGAGAATAAGGTCTTCTAGTATTGATATGGTGCTGAGAGGTGGCATACTTTTTCTTTTCACATGGTACATGTCAGAATGCCTCTCACCATGTTCAGTGACAAATTCTGACAACTCCGTTTATAGACACTGCTAGCATATAAAAAAAATTAAATTTCTTATGGAGAAAGGTGCCAGTGTCATTTAAGCTAGTAGTCAGCTGGACCTGTACCAGACACTGTTGTTAAATGTAATTTTGGATTTATTTTAAAACCACACATCTTATGGATTTCTTCTGTTCCAAATGTGAATTTTAGACTTCTGCAAAGCAATTAGTAGTTATTCCATTTGACAGACCTAGAATGTAAATGATTAGAATTAATAAAGCAAAACAAAACAAAACTTTGCTAGTTGGCTAACTCTTGATATAAGCAACTATCAGCATATTATTTCTAATGAAAATTCAAATTTAATGATGGAGACTATGCGTGAATTTTTAGGTATTCATTAATATACTCTACCAAGATAAATGAACCCAAGAAAGCGTTTATTCTTTCTTTTCTGAATAAATTTCAAACCCCACTTTTCACACAGACAAAAAAACATATTGCTTGTTACATGAAGATTTTAGATTTTAATTCTGAATTTGCAAACATATTCTAAGGAGTTTACCTAGAAACTAGAAATTGTTTGAAGTTGGTCAGTAACTATACAGTAGCAGCATGATGAGTGTTTGCTGCAAAAAAAATGCCTCAAAATAAAAAAAGTTCCTTCTACTCTATTCTTCTTAATTTGATCATACCATGCTCAGTGTAAAATGTGTTCTTATTTTCCCCAGGAGTAAATTCCATATCAAAAAATATTTTTACAGTTTATTTTCTCTTTGTATATTACTTTGTCAAAATAATATTGATAAATAATAAAAGAAGAATCTATCTCAGTTGCAACTTTTTTTCACCTAATAGTTTCCAGGTTACTTTGGTTTGGAGCAATAGTGAATCAGACAAACAGTAACAAATGTTGGCAATGCAATTTTAGTCTTCTAAAATAATTGATTTAGTTATTCACAAATAAAAATAAAACACAACAATATTAGCATTACTAGGCAGGAAATTGCATACTGTTTACAAATTAAGTGTAAATAATAATATGATACTTTGCAATTATATAACATCTAGGGATTTTAAGGTTTTTTAATAGATATGATTTGCCATAATTTAGTTGTTAGAAGGAATAAAAGATAAAAGAAGTTTGATAATCCATTGACTGAAATGAGTAGAACAGCATGGTTTAATGGGAACATAATTGGTTGAAATAAAAAAATAACCAAGCAATTGGGTCCTCTTGGGTGTGTTTTTCTATTATGTTATATTTGGATAGCTTTCCTATGGTTATTCTCTGTAGTATTTCCTAATTAATTATGAATCATAAATGAAACATTTATATGAATGTTTTACATGTTCACCTGTTGCATTAGCAGAATTTCTAGATAGTCCTCAGTATCTCTGGGTTATATACTATTAAGAAATCTGGGCCTGGTGGCTCACACCTCCTAGCATTTTGGTAGGTTGACATGGGAGGATTTCATGAGCCCAGGAGTTTGGGACTAGCCTGGGAAACATGATGAGACCCTATCTCTATAAAGGAAATAAAAATAAAAAATTATCTAGGCAGGGTGGCGTACACCTGTGGTCCCAGCTACTTGGAAGTTTGAGGTGAAAGGCCTGCTTGAGTCTAGAAGATTAATTCTGAAGTGAGCTCGATTAGACCACTTCACTCCAACCTGGGTGACAGAGCAAGACACAGTCTTAAAAAAAAAAAAAAAAAAGAAAACCAACAAGCAAACCAAACAGGAAATTCTAAAAATGCCTACATGCCTTACACCAAAGTCTTCTAGTCTTTAACAGTTTTTAAATCCTTGATAAAGTCACTTCCTTTTTCATGAGATTCTAGTGGAGAGGCTTACTTCATACATATTTACCCTGGCTGCCTCAGTAATCTGAGTCCTTTGCAATTGTAACACTTGGGTTGCCCATTGCTGTCTGAAATTGTCTTCTTACATGCTTTGAATTAATAGAAAAACAGGTTACATTCATTATCAGATGGTTTTCTCATGGATAAGTTGTTGGATCAATAGTCCAAACCTACCACTTATATTCGCAGCACATGGATACAAATGGAGGATCACATATGCATACTTAAACATTTTAAATCACAAATAAGCAAATGATCATACATAAATGAGCACGTGGTTTACCCTAGTTAAAAAAATATGCCTTCAAGGGAAATAAATAGCTCACAATGTAAACAATGAACTGTAATCCTCAAACACCACATGCAGCTGTTGGAAATATTTTGTTACTTTATGATTATCGCTGGAATCACCTATTGGGGTACAAAAAACAACAAAAGAGGCCATTGGTACTATCCAGGAAGGATGTTTTATCATGCAAGAATCTCTGGCTTTAATGTGACCTAAGAAAAAGAATTTGTTAGGTTAATAATCTGTCCTTCTTACCTAAACACCTCCCTGCTCAAATCCTGCCACACACCAGTTCCTGAACACAGTATCTATTTATGTTGCTGGAAGTATCCTAAACGACAGTGTTCTTCATATTTAAAATAACTGCATTCCACTTTGATATCAAAACAGAAACGATGAGGAGAAATTATATCCTTCATCTGGAATGCATTAATATCTAAAGTATTTATGGCTATTGGTTTTACTGTGCCAAACTTGAAGGCTAGATCCTGAGAAATACTGGAAAGTTCTAAAGTCCTAGATTGTGTGTGTGTGTGTGTGTGTGTTTGTGTGTGTGTGAGGGAGAGAGAGAGAGAGAGAGAGAGAGAGAGAGAGACAGAAATCATCTAAAGCACCTGTTTCAGGTTACAGGATCTCTCTCTCTCTCTGGGTGTGTGTGTGTCTGTGTGTGTGTGTCTGTGTGTGTGTGTGTATGTAGGAGAAAGAGATAAAGTTACAACTAAGATAGGTTATTTTTTATTACTAATCAATATTATTTTGAAAGGTAATATACAAGAAAATATAAGAGAGATTAAGAACATCTAAAGCACATCTCAGGTTACAGGATCCTCTTGCCATGTAGTGTCACCTACATAATTGTTTCCTTCAAATTCAGCCCTCTGCTCCTTAGTATCATTCCGTACATGGAACAAATCCCCCTTTTGTCATTGCAGCTTCTTGTTTAAGTAGATCTTTTCTATATAATTTATTTCTCCACTCGTGATAATTTCTCAAAGGCTTTATTATTCTTCCTTCCAGGGCAGCCTTGGTTCAATCCTCCCAAACCCCACTCCCACCCACAGCTATCAAACAGGTATATGTTTCAAGCTGGAGAGTAGCAGCAGGATCTTAGCTCACTGTAACCTCCATCTCCCAAGTTCAAAGGATTATCAAATTCTCATGCCTCAGACTCTCAGGCAGCTGGGACTACAGGTGCACGCCACCATGCATGACTAACTTTTTGTATTTTTAGTAGAGATGGAGTTTCACCATGTTGGCCAGGCTGGTCTCAAACTCCTGGCTTGAAGTGATCCACCTGCTTCATCCTCCCAAAGTATTAGGATTACAGGCTTGAGCCACGGTCCCTAGCCCATGGACTAACTTTAAATTTAAAGACTAACTTTAAATTGTTTTCCCACAGACTTTCTGGACTCCAGGCAAATAAAGATAGACTAACATTTTAAGTGTTTCTGAACAACCTCTGATTTCTAAAAAGTTTGTCCAATTTTTACACTCCCCAGCCCACAGGAAAGGACTCTACTGAGACGTATCATCTTATTATATAAACTATAGCTAGTCCTTTTGCTCTTGAAGCCTCGGGAATTATTGCCACATATAATTTGAGCATCTTCTGTCAAAGAAAATAACAATAAAATGTAAAATTGCGTTGTATATGTTATACTACACGATGCCATCTTATTCATGGTCATTTCCACACAGAAAAATATGAAAATTACTAGTGATTGCAAAACCTCTGTTTATATGGAAATATCCATTGGCAGTTAAGTTTGAAGGACATGACTTTGCTATCATGGCCTTAAATTTAACTGTACTCACTTTCACCTCAAATATACTACAAAAATCAACTCAACTAGAAATGTTTCTGGAAGAAACTTGACAAAATTTTTGGAAGTTTTCTTACACCATCTACAAAATATTTTCTACCCAGAGAAAGAGAGAACGACATTAAGTGAGCTGAAGTTTATTAGGGAAAGAAATAATAAGAAATGCTATTTTACCAAGAGATTGTGTTTCTAAGATGGCATGAGATAAACACATCTTGTTATTAAGAAAGCATTGCTTAGCATTTAGTCTATAAAAAGTAATTTCTGTAAGTTTTAATCAATCTTTACTATTTATCATGTCAAAGAAATTTGCTGAGTCATAATCATAGTAAGCTCATATTTGCAGTAGTATTTTAATATTTTGATACCTGTTTTCTTTATAGAAGATGTATAAATAAATATACCCTATAAAGAGATATAATTTAGAAGACAAAAGTAAAAATTATTAAAATATTAATTTGAAGGTTTTTGGGATTAAAATGATGACAAATGACTCTTTTTTGCCTCTACATTTCCTCTGTATTAATTGACAGGATGCTATTAATGACTGTCATCTTAGTTTAACTATGAGCAATTAAGTAGCGCCTAAATCTTACAGAACATATGGTACCAAAAGCTGTAGCGTGCACTCTAATAAATGATACAGCTTCTGTTTCCAGTGAGGATAAAAATAAGTTTATGTTGAATATTAATGGAATGTTTTCTGTTTCTTCTATCAGGCACTTCTTTCAAGTGCACAACAGATGATAGAAATGGATATTTTTCATGCTGCTTAAATTGGACCATTATCCTCTTTCTTGGGATAAAAAGAAATTCAGAAAATATGATGCCAGTTGTCTTAGTCCATTTTGTGTTGCTATAACACTATGCCTGAGGCTACATAATTTATAAAGGTTTATTTGGCTCATGATCCTGCTGACTGGAAAGAACAAGATTTGGCAGCTGCTTCTAGTGAAGACCTTAGGTTGTTTCCTCTCATGGCAGAAAGCAGAAGGAGAATGGGCATTTGAACAGAGATCATACGGCAAGAGGGGAAACAAGGGATGAAAACCAGGGAAGTCAGACTCTTTTTAACAACCCTCTGTCATGGAAACTAATCCATTTTTCCAAGAGCAAGAACTCATTTCAACTACATGGAAGGATGTTTACTTATTTATGAGGGATTCATTCCTATGACACAAATACCTTCTACTAGGGCCCACTCCCAATATTGCCATATTGGGGATCAAGTTTCAATATGAGTTTTAGATGGGACAGACCATATTCAAACCAAAGCAATCAACAAATCATTTTAAATTTCAAATTATCCAATAATTTTGAATAATTTTTAGTTAGATATTTGCCAGTTCCTATGAATTTTATATTACTGCAATCAACCTATTAATACCATGTTTTGAAATATTGCTATTTTTTATTATTAAAAAATACTTCAGGCTGAACCTTCTTTGGAGATACTTTATTTAGAATGTTAATTATTGTTACTACAAAATATTTTAAGTTGGATTCAAGAGCTATATTTCAAATAAGAACATGGGCAATTTTCATTTCTAAACCTTACAATTATTAAGCTTTTTCATATTATTTTTATTATTAATTTGCAATACAACTGTGATAATTTGTTTATTTATTTATATATTTTTAAAGTCACCAAAATCGTTGTTTAATTCTCAATGAATTATAATCTACCACACTGAAGTGGTTGCTCTGCTATGCCATTCAGATTATGAGTGACGCACTCACTATTATTATGGGTGATGCAACTGGTAACAGGGATCTACCAAACTAATCCTGAGACTGTCCTTGGACAAATAAAACTTTTTTTTTTTTTAATTTTCGAAGCTCACACCCCAAGAGTCAGCTTGATTCTAATGATTGATCAATTCTTGAATACAAAACCCTGGCCTCTCTCTGGAATTACAGACAAGTTCGTAGAAACATTCCAAATTCATAGCTGTCTCTGGGTTTGCCTGAGTTCTTGGTTGAGACAGCACTGCAGCCCAAATTCTTCCTTTGTTGAATCCTGCTTTCTCCTTTTCCTTATAGGTGTTAATCACAACGAACATCCATCACACTGAATTACATAAAAGAGATTGCTTTCCAAATTATCTATTCTGCAACACTTACTCCATGGTGAAAAAAATAATGTATACTTTTAAACTATTTTTCATTAAAATGCAATGAAACTTTCAATTTCAGACAAGATGGAATAACCAGAATACTGTTTGTCATCCCGGGGGAAAAAAAAAAAACAACAACAAACGCATACACACAAAATATCTGTAGTGATTGTACTGCCACCAAGGCCATGAGAGAAACTACTGTGTCCTCACAGTGAGAACCTTGCAGAGTTCCTGAAGAAGAAGCCCAAGAAAGTTGTGTGACTTTTTGAACACTGAGACCCTCAGGAGTTTCTGTCTTGTATTAGTCCATACTTAGACTACAGTTATTCATCAAAATTGTCATTTAAATGTTTGTGGACCTAGTGGCTTTAGCTATAGGTAATCAGATCTCAGTTGCTGCACATCTCTGAATGTGCATATCTTTCTATACACATAATTATAAAAAGGGAATAAAATACATCAAAATAAAATTGTTATTTCTGTTTGGGCTTGAGTGTTTATCTTTATTTTTCTATTTATCCTTTGCACATTTAAAACATTTTCTACGATATTTTTATAGTAAGTAAATTATGATAAATTTCATTGAATACAATATTGGAACTGATTTAGGAAATTAAATGTTTCACTACTATGAACAAAAATCACAAGATTCTATATTTCATTTAATGATAACTAAAAATAGTTACCAAATTCCATATTGCCTTTCCCTTAATGTCTCATTTCCTATTACAGTCACATCATAGAATCCAATCCTGAGTACATTGGATCCCAAGTATACAGTAACATAGTCAGATCATCAAATGAGAATTCATCAATATTTGGTTAGAATAAATGAAGTGTTAAACAATAGGGATTGAAAAGTAAAAGAGAAACATTAAAAGCCATAAATAATGTTTTAATCAAGGTAGGAGAATAGAATAACTAAAGAGAGTAGACATGTAAGGCTATTAAAGGAAGGATTTTAAAATAAGAAAAAAAATATGTTGTTTAGTTAATGATTTGAACAAACCAACACTAAAAAATAATTACATATAAAAAATTTATAATTGAACATCTCTATGTTGATTATATTAAGAAAAGTTTTTTTGTAAATGTGATAGTCATATTTTAGTGATATGCCCTCACAGATGAAATAACATAATATTTGGGGCTTGCTTTAAAGTAATACAGTGGGTTGGAAGTACAGATGACACAAGATTGTTGAAGTGTTTATAATTATGCTTGCTTATGTTTATGTATTTCAATAATAAATTAAATAAATAATGAAGAAGCAAAGAAAACACATTATTACAGTACTGAATGCCTATATAAAAAGGAGAACTTTACATTAATGAGAAGACTCAGGGTAACCTTCAGCTTTGTCCTGTGCTCTTAAGCATAGTCTTCATTCTCCTACTGAAAATTCTTGGGCAAGTTCTCTTCTATCTACTTTGATTTTCTCATCTACAAAGAGTTGTACATTCTTTGAGAACATAATTTAAAGGTAATAAGTGAGAAGAATAGTTGTTAAATGTATAGTGTAGTGATCACTATGTATAAAGACTTCATATGTATTATTTGCTATTAAAATTACTTTCTTGAATAGTGGCTAAAATAAATACTAACTGTAGCTTCATTTACTGTCTTTAAGAATCAAAGAGAATATATGATTTAGGTTTTGTTTTTTTTTTTTTTTTCTATAAATTCAGTTAAGTTAACAGACTGCATTTCAACTATTGCTATTCCCTAGATATTGAGCTAAGCTTCGGTTTAGATACTAAAAGCAAACACAACGCAGTCTGGGCCCACTTCAAGAACCTTAGGATCTAGGGGTGATGGAGAAGGATAACCAGAGAGAAGAAGAGATTTTTAAAAACACAAAAAGTAATGATTGTTAAAGTGATGATTGTTAAAGTAATAGATACGGTAATTATCCTGATTTGATCATTATACAAATGTATATATGCACTGAAAAATCAGAAAGTACCCCACAGTATGTACAACTATTAAGTCAATTATAAATTAAAAATTAATTAAATAGTAAAGAAACAAAGGTGCAGTTTAAGTGACTTTCCCATATTAAAGTAATTCACTAGTGTCAAGGATAAGAATAGAAGTTTTCTAAATCCAGATTTCCCAAATTATGGGTCTTTGCTCTCTTTTGTGTGGTATGCTGTCTGACACACTATTTTTCCAGGAAAGCAATTTGAAATGGGCCAAAGAAAAATCTGTCGTAATATTGAATAGCTATGTATATGCATTTTTCCAAAGGAATTGGATCTGTGATGTCGGGGCTCATTTTTTTTTTGTTCTTGTTGTTTGTTTGTCACTATTGATTTTATAGTTTGGATAGCCCTGGGCCTTAAGTAGGTGAACAATAAATATTTCTTGGATGATTGAATACATAATGAGCCAGATGTATGTATTTTACTAGGCTTTGTTGGGATAATTAGTTGTTGTATATGTTAATACACAGAAAACACCATTCCTCTGTAGTTTTATTGTTTTCTTCATAAGATAATAATAATATGCACTTAAAAGTTAAATAAAATTATAATACATAAGTATCATTTAGCTAGTTTGTAATCATTTGTTAAAAACATTAAGCTATTCCAGCTTCAGGGAAAGACCTAATAATTGATTGTGTGCTCAAAAATCTGAACTCCAAATAAAATTTTAAATTATGTACATAAAATAGATCATTTGCTGTTTATATTTTTGAGCACTTTAATACATTTTAAAGATAAGAATCATTATTATGGCTAGCACTTAAGTTAAAAAAAACACATTTGTTTATCTTAATTATAGAAGCAGGATATGAAAATGGTTCACAATTAATCATTTAAATCATATACATATATTAAATCATATATATATATAAGTTTATCTATATATATAAAAGTATATATATATGCTTATATATATATATATAAGCATATATATATATAAGTGTATATATATATATATATACATATATATATATATACTTTAAGTTCTGGGATACAAACACATTTTTAGTTTTAGAAGCCTCACTTTTTTGCCAAGATGAAAACTGATGTTTTGAGAGGTTTCTAGAACGTAAATCCCCTTTTGTTCAGAAATTAGAGATGCGGATGACGCACAAGCAAGAATTTTAAGTAATCTTACATTTTAATATTTGAAATAATATGTAGAATTTGAAATATGTATTTTTAAGAATTTTTAATAATATACATTTTTTGCTGCAATGTATTTTAACTTATATATGCGGTTAACTCCTCTCTCAGGCTCAAAGGTTTTTTGTATTTTTTTTAACTTTTTTATTTGTTTTGCTTGTATTTACCCTGAGCCTGAATTTTTGCTGAGCACTTGCTAAAGGACTGCTGTGAGCCAATATTATTCTTGCTCTCACGTACTAACAAGAAGCTTTACGAAATACTTCTTAGAAAAAAAATCACTGTAGAAATACAAAGCATGATTTGTGTTTATGATGAGAAGTTGAAAAGGAAAAGATGTAGGATATATTTCTGAGGATTCTATAACCTTATCTGATCAGGCTGACAGTTCTGACGTTCCATTTGTACAGAGTAAGAAGGTCTCCAATTGTTTGCAGATCACTTAGCAATTGATGATGCCATTTTCCTTGGGCAGCCCATTTGCCAATTGATATATTCTGGCGGAGTGTAGGCTTGGAAAGACATAATGAAAGTAACTGAAGTGTCTCCATTAATAGATAAATCCAACAAGTAATAACTGTGAGATAGAGTTAAGAAATTGTGTTTAATCCATAAACAAGTATTAAGTCTATTATCTATGAAATTGTCGAAGATACAGGCACTTAAAGGTATTCACAGTTCAATTATTACTGAGATATATTTCTTCCCTGCCTTGCTTTTACATAAGGATAATTACTGAAGTAACATATTTTAAATAAACCATTTAGTAATAGCTCCTTTAATTTGGAAAAAAATTATATAAACATTCAAGTAATAATGAATAATTAAATTTTATTGAAAGACATATTTCACAAAGACAGATCTCTAGGTTTTAATTTTTAAAAATTGTTATATTTTCTATCACTATTTGTCATAGTACTTGCTGATTTCATCCTTTCTTTACTACTAAAGCAGGAAAATTCAAGTAGGTTGGTTATATGGGGATGATGAAAATTCTTCATCTGTAACACTCTTCTACTGCATTGCTTTTTCATCCGTACTGCAACCCTTTATGGGTCTCTGATCTATCACAATGGCTGTCAAAACGATAGATGAAGCTGCTGCTTAGGAAATATTTAGAAGCTTGGGTCCTTAGGTTTGTGGCAAAGGGCAATGGAAAGCCTTGTGAACATGACCAAACTACACTTCCGGTGGGTCAGAAAGGCTAGTAATTATATAAATAAATTACTAAGCAAAGTGTTATTCAAAAGTAATTTTTAGCAGAAAAAAATTGTTTTGAATTGGTCTGGGTCTAAGTGTTGCATAATGGGTCATAACTGAATCGTTTATGAGACATTTAAAGATCACATGAACAAAAGTCTCTTCAAGGATCAATGTTAACGATCTAGGTTTTCCATTTATACTACGAAATTAGATTTACATTCATGTAAGCCACAGATACTTGTATTATGGTATCTTTTTGCTTCATCTTCCTTCTCATTTTCTAGATCTCATTCATAGAGATAAGACGTTGATTTCACAAACTAATGTATCCATTGTTGGTTAACTTGTAGTAAGAAAATTAATGGACTATGGGAGCCAGACAAAGCAAGATTCAAATCTTTATTCTCCCATATACCCAGTAAGTTTATTTGCTTGTCTTTAAATGGGGCTAATAATAATTAAATCCCATAATTACTGGGAATTTCAAGGCAGTAATTCATTAAATAGATATACAGATTTAACAGATATTAGTTCATTTTCCTTTCACTAAAAATGTAGCCCAAATTATAATGAATTTGAAGAAAAATACAAATGATATGTGGTTGAGCCTGTTTAGAAGAAACAGAAGCAAATTTTCCCAAGCGGAGTTTGGCAAAATAATCTTCAAAACAATAGCTATTCTATAAATTGACACTAATCATGATTAATTGCTCCCCAGAATAAGTAAGAATGGAAAACATGATAATGTAATCAAAGATATGGACAAAAAACTAATTCATACAAAGAAAATACATTTTTTGTAAAGATTCCTAACATAGAAATGAGAAAATTAATAATTTTAAAAGACCAACTCTTAGATCAATTACAAAAATTGCTAATTTCGGAATTACAGAACCATTGTGATATTGCACAAAAATGAGCATCATTGACATTTTCTAACTTCTGTTCTTTGCGTTTTTCTTTTGATTCACTTAGAACATTTATGTTATTATTATGTACACAATAGAACATAAGCTGCAGGAGGCCAGGCAGTTTTGTTTGCTTACAACTGTACCTCAAGTACTTGAAACAATGCTAGATAGGTAGTAGAGTCTCAGAAAATATTTCTTAACATTTTTAAGAAAGAAGGGAAGTTCTCATCACACACACAAAATGATCAATGTTAGAGGCAATAGGTATACAAAATACCCTGAACTGATTATTTATGCATTGTATCCATGTACCAAAAGAGCACACTGTACTCCATAGCATGTAGAATTATCATATGTCAAGTACTTAAAAAAATTTAAAAGAACTAAGTACAGGAAGGAATAAGTGAAAGAAAAATGAGCAAATAAATGAACGGACACACGAGGTACATTTCAACAATAACCTGCACTTTTCACTCTGTTAAAAGTTAAATAGATGTCAACTGTAGAGAAGTAGATATTATTATTAACCCTCTTTAACAGAGGAGGGAAATGTGCATTAAACCTTCATAAAAAGAAATCACATCTCTGTTAAACGATAAAGACAAGACAGAAATCCATACCATAAGACTCAAGTGGTCTACCTTTAATCTATTCTGTCCCAACTACTGGAACAATTCTAGACTTATTGATCATATTTTATTGCTGTTTCAACTACTGTTAATTTCAGCTTTAATATCTATAATTTTCCTCTTTGTTTCCCTGAAATATATTTAATCTGTTATTTAAAACTCTTTAATTTGAACATTATTTTTATTTATTTTAACTCTTTCATGACTAATATTGGAAACCAGAAACCCAAAAAGACAACTTTTGTAGAAACTGATTTTTATATAATGTACGCAGTCATTGCCATTATGTCAGTAGTCAATTTTTTTCAGTTTTCCTTTGTTGTACTGATTTCTTGGACTAATATTTAATTTCTAGAGGAACTAGACAGTTTAAAACTTTAGCAATTTAAAGTAATTTAGTAATTTAAAACTTTTGTAATTATATTTCTTATGAAATATATTTAGATATATTTGTGTTTTATTTCCTATGATATAAATATCTAATGCTCTATAATGACAAGATGTGATAATTCAATGCACTTCTATCATCAAGATAACTATATTGATCTTCTTTAATCTTTCGTCACAGTTTGTTATTTGCTTTTTTTTTTCAGGTGTTTGGCATATGTATTTGCTATCTTATCCTCTATTATTTGGATTTTTATTGTTAGATTTTAAATTTTTACTTTATTTATTATATAAGAAATAAAAATAATTCTACACACATATATTGTAAGCTGAGATGAGCTATGTTTTAATTATTTTTTTAATTCCATTCATTTCCCAATTTTGTACATATAATAGATTCACATTTTTAGATTTAGATTCACATTTAGGTTTAGAGTAACATTTTGATTTCTAAAAATATTTTTCATGTAATATCTGTGCATTTCTACTAAGGTTTCTGTAAACCACTTAAATATATTTACTTGGCTATAAGTGTGTTTTACTCTTTTACTTCCACATTATCAATCCTTTGCATCATAACTTTCCTGTGTATTACTTTTAGATTTCAATATTTTACAAGAATAAATATCTATAATTTTACCTTGTCATATGTTAAAATACATGCTTAAAATTTTAGAATTCTTTTAAAATAGAAGAATTCTACATATAATTTGTAACAAATCAGGTTTCTAACTCTAATAGTTGAGTCTATAGGTGTTAATACTAAAGTTATGAAATTTTTAGTTTGGAACTCATCATTATTATATATGTTTAATGAAGTACTTAATGTTGAATTCTAGCACCCCTTTCTTTTTTAATGTTTATGTGAAGTATCTTTACTATATTAAATTTTTCTCTTCTTTCTTTGATTTATCTTGGACGTTAGCAGTTATCTATTAGTAGATATTTTTTAAATGCTTACCAGCACTGTCATCCCCTCCTGCTTTGTCCACACTCCTCCATTCTCACTCCCACTGATTATCTGTGATTATTTTCACTAAAATGTGCATACTTTACCTGATAATCAAGATTTGTTAAAACTGAACTTAATTTCTTTTTCTCGCAAATCACCTCATTTGAAATTTCCTTTCTTTGATTGCACTGACTGCCACAACTCCTAATATTTGATAACTAAAATTATTTCTAGTTTCTGTCTAAAATTCTGGAGTGCCATTCTTCTAACTAATATGTTGATGCCTTTAGTGAACTACATAAACGCATGCACAAAGTGAACTGCCATATATGATTAAAACAGAGTAATAATAAATGTATAAGCCACTCTGTTCCCTCCTTAGGCCTCCTTCTTATATTTAGATTTTAAATAGTCACATTTTCTATTCTGTCAGTCTCATGAAGGAAAGAAAAGTGTCTACATTGTCCAACAGCCAACATACAGTATAGTGCCAACTAAACAACAGATTCTCCATAACCAATTAATGAATTATTAAATAAACTTAAGTGTATTTTTTGCTCTAATAGCATTTAAACGTCTTGTAAATACGTCATGCATGGTCATTGCCTCCCTATGTACAAATGGATGCATAATGAGAAATTAAAATGAATTATACTTCACAAAGCTAAAATTCAAATTCCCTAATTTTCAGTATCTGATACTTTTAATGCTTCTTGAATTTTGTGCTCACCAATGTAATATATATAATATGTATACACTCATGCATTACATATGTGTGTGTGTGTGTGTGTGTGTGTGTGTGTGTGTGTATTATAGAGAGAAAGAGAGGAGGAGAGAGAGAAGATATTTGATTTTCTTTCTATTTTTACTAAGAAGTTTGCATAATTTAAATGTAATGCCTAGTCAATTACATGCTGAATCACGCAACATGTTTATTATGTATTTATTCAGCATTTTGAATTCAGGTCTTATTATGGGCATATAATAGAATAACTAATTTTTGGACTCTGTCAATTTAGGTAAATGTGTCTGACCTCAGCTCATCGAAGATCATGTGAATTTCTGCCAGGTTTCCGTGATGACTAAAGTTTTCCTCAAACTCAATTTTCTTTTAGAGACTGTCCTTCAAAAATTACTGGAAAATTATTATACAAAAGCTGAAGTTTTTTGCAAAATCTGAACTGTATATGTACCGTATATGTATATAGAACAGTTAAATTATTCTATGTAGAGGGATGTGTATTCCATTTAGAATGATAGTTACTGACAGGAAGTCATGTTACAGTGACAACGTGGGTCAAGTTTTCACTTGGTTGATTCCTCTTACAAATTTAAGTATCAAATTGCACAGAATGTGAGGCTTCCCTCAAAATGAGGTGCTTATTCTTTAAAACATTAAAAATAGAACTCCTACATGATTCAGCAATCACATTGCTGGCTATAGATCCAAAGGATAGTAAATTCGTGTGTCAAAGAGATATCTGCATTCCTATGTTCATTGCAGCATTATTTGCAATAGCTACGATAGGGACTCAACCTAAGTAGCCATCAATATATCAACAGATAAAGAAGATGCACTTTTATATACACAATATAATACTATTCAGCCTTAATAAAGAAGGAAATCATGACATATGTGACAGTACGAATGAGCCTGGGGACATTATATTAAGTAAAATAAATTAGCTACAGAGAAACAAATACCACATGATCTCAGGTGTGGAATCTTAAAAAGCTAATCATATAGAGAGAGTAAAATGGCATTTATCAGATACTGGAGGTTAGAGGAATTGGGAAGATGTTGACCAAAATACACCAAATTTCAGTTAGAAAATAAATTCAAGAGATCTGTTGTACATCATGGTGACTACAGTTAATAACAATATACTGTATATTTGAAAATTGCTGAGAGAATAGATTTTATGTTCTCCAAACCAAAAACTGATATGTACTTTAATGCCTATATTAAATAGTTTGATTTAGCCATTCCACAATGTATACATCTATTAAATATGATGTTGTACAACATAAATATTTATGATTTTTACCTGTCAATTTAAAAATAAAATTAACATAAAATAAGAGGAACAAAATGCATGTATTATTTTCCTGTATATACATTCACATAAACTAATCAAAATTTTGCAAGTATACACTTACATAAAATGTGTGTGATGTGTATGTATGTGTTCTCTGTGTTTTCACAAGGAAAGTTTCAATTATAATGATTTATTTTAAAATGTTATTAACTGATACGGTTATAGAAAGAATAGAATAGGCATTTGTAGTCTTTGGTAAATTGGGGCAACAAGGCATGAATATTAATGTAAAAAAATATATAAAGAATAGAACAGATAGGTGGCCCTAGGGCAAAAATTACTGCAACATAAAATAAAGAGAAACTTTATCTGAAAGAAAAGTAATTTAGACTTATAAACAACAACATCTCAGAGAGCCATGATATGAACAATTAAAAATAAATGAGTTAATTTTAATATGGCTTAGTGGTTCTGATTGATCTTACAGAGCTTCTGCTGACAATACATAAAGAATCAATTTAGAATCCAATTTACAATGAAGTTTATGATCCTCATTTAGTGGATTTTGATATCTCAGGAAATACAGTGATATAAGAATATTAAAAACTGCCCCATCTCTGTGTAATCTATACATCTTTATTAAAAAAATAGGCTAGCTTCAAGACTTCTAAGACAACTTAGCAGTGCTGAATCTATAGAATTTCCAAATCACATCAGCTATTATTTATTTATATAGGTTCATTACACATCTCATTTCCAGACTATTAACACTGATGCCATCCAATCAAATGAAAATTCATCATTTAACAATAGAGTAAACCAAATACATATATATATATATATATATACATTCTTATATATATATATATATATATATATATATATATATAGATAAATAGAGGAGAAACACAAAAAAATCATATT
>NW_022436967.1:21491844-21516877 GCF_009761245.1 Sapajus apella | reverse complement strand
ATGCATATTATATATTCAGGATGATAATATTCTACAATTATTGATTTTGAAAGGAGTGTGAATCAATTATTGAAGTCATAAATAAAATAGAATAAAAATTCCTATTATCTATATTATGTAAAACAATTTGTTTAGTTAATATTATGACACTGAATTTTTATAGGTTTTATTTTATTTGACAAAATAGCTAACTTTGATAATTCACTGTTAATTCTCTTTAAGAGTTAATGAATCATTTCTGCAGAAATACGGATGGCACTAAAAAACTTTGAACTCATTTATACTTTTTAATTAATATTCACTCAACATAAAAATTGTGATCATATGATTTACATTACAGTTGAATTATATGCAGATGTATATAGATTGTAGGATGCATGGCAGCTTTCTCTATTTTAAAAATGTTTTTACCCTCAAGAAAATGTTATGATGTATATACCAAAAGAAATTCAGAGTTTAAATTTCATAAATTAAAATTTCTAAAAAACCTTTATCATTTGGCAAAATTTCACCTTATAAAGCATCACATAGGAAATGGATATGTCTTCCAAAGCCATGCTCCTCATAACACTCACTAGCTATTAAATATAATAACTCAATAAGCTTATTATTTGTGGCTCATCACTTAACTATCTCTTTCTTTGAACTGAGCAGCAAGAAGTGATATATCCTATATACTCCATATACCACATATGTATAGCCTTCCCCACTAACAAAATTCAACACCGAAGTATTATGTTTGTTAAAATAAATAAACCTACATTGACACAACAGGATCACTCAAGGTCCACAGTTTGCATTAGGTTCACTCTTGCTCTTGTATATTCTATGGATGTGGGAAAATGAATAATGATGCGTATCCACCATTGTAGTATCAAACAGAGTATTTTCAAAGCCCTAAAAGTCCTCTGTGCTCTGCTTACTCATCTCTCCTTTCCCCTTTACCTCTGGCAACCACTAATCCTTTCACTGTCTCCACAGTTTTATATTTTCCACACTTTCATATAGTTAGAATCTTACCATATTAAGCCTTTCCAGATTGGTTTCTTTTACTTTGTCTTTCCAATGTTTTTTAATGGCTCAATGGCTTATTTGTTTTTAGTCTTGAATAACATTCAATTGTCTAGATATACCACTGTTGACTCGTCTATTCACCTACTTAAGGACATCTTGGTTACTTCCAAATTTTGGCAATTATAAATGAAGATACTAAAAACATCTATGTGCAGATTTGTGTGTGGACAGAAGTTTTCAATTCATTTGGGTAAATAACAAAGAATACAATTGCTGGGTCATATGATAAGAATATACTTGAATTCTTTTTCAGTTAGGAAGATGAATTTAAAAAAAAAAAAAGAAGAATATACCTGGTTTTAGAAGAAACTATCAAATTTGATACCATATTGTAATTTCACCAGCAATAAATGAGAGTTCCTAATGTTCCATATCCATATCAGCATCGGGTATTGTCAGTGCTTTCTATTTTGGCCATCTCATAGGTGTGCTTTTAGGTCTTTTGTCCAATTGTAAATTGGGTTGCTCATTTGATCATTGCTGCATTGTAAAAGTTCTTTCATATATTTTTAAAAATAGTCCTTTATTACTTGTATTTTCACAAATATTTTCTTCTAATCTGTTGCTTGTCTTCTCATTCTTTTGACAGTGTCTCTCAGATAAGTAATTCTTAATTTTTACAAAGTTCAGTTTAACAATTCTTTCACAGGTCATGTCTTTGGTGTTTTATCTAAAAAGCCATTACCATATCCAAGATCATCCCAAACCCAAGATTTTTTCTTTGTTTTCCTGCAGAAACATTATAATTTTGTACTTTATATTAGGTCTATAACTCATTTTGAGGCAATTTCTGTGAAGGGTATAAAGTTTGTGTTTGGATTTTCTTTTGGTGAATGGGGGCATGTGAAATACTATGGTTCCTGGACCAATTGTTGAAAAGGCTATTTTGCTCCATTGATAAGTCAACTGATCTTTGACTAAACAGCAAAAGTAATACAATGGCAGTGTGGTTATGTGGGTCTATTTCTGGGCTGTTTTGTTGATTTATTTATCAATTTTTTCTTTAATACAACATTGTCGGGATTACTGTAGCTTTATAGTAAGTATTGAAGTCAGGCAGTGTCAGTAGTCTGAATTTGTTCTTCCCCTGCAATATTGAATTGGCTATTCTGGGTCTTTCACCTCTTCATATAAACTTTAGAATCAGTTTGGCAATAACCGCAACATAACTTTCTGAGCTCTTGATTAAAATGCATTACATCTATATTTTAATTTGGTAAGAACTGACACCTTGACAATATTAAGTCTTTTATCCATGAATATGAAAGATCTATTTATTTAGTTCTTCTTTTATTACTTTGATTAGACTTTTAGCTTACCTTACATATTTTATTCAGCTTTATGCGTAAGTGTTTAATTTGAGGGTTACAAAAAGTATTGTATTTCTAATTTCAGATTAGAAATCTTTTATCACATTAAGGAAATTCTTCTCTGTTTTTCAGTTTGTTGAGACTTTTTCTCATGCATGGCATTGGAACAAATATTTTTAGAAGTTAAAGATGAAGACATTAAAATGATTAGAATTCATGAGTCCTTAAAAATTCTTAAATATTCTCCAGGATAATCTATCCTTCACTTTGAAGAAGAATGGGCTAGAGATATCTGTAACAACCAAGCAAGAAGAGAGGGAAGCGGTTGGAAAGTTGAATTTCCGCGATTTGGTGGAGCAAGGATGCATTTTTTTCCCTCTTAATCAAGGAAATCTTGCAGAGGAATGCAAAACTTAAGTCATGATTCAGGTTCCTTCATGAGATGCTTTCTTATGAGGTAAGTTGATCTCAGCAGAAACAGAATATTGATTTGTTTTATAATGTCCTTGTCGAGGGAGACAAATCCCAATCAGTTTGGCAAAAGCAGATAAACTATACTCAGCAGAACACTTTAAAATCCTACATAATAAATCTCCAGGCACCTGCAACCCATAGACGACAGGAAGTCAGATTTGACAACATTATTTTTTAAATAATTTGTCATTTTCCTTTAACACATTCCCCCCCTGCCTTAATTCCCTTCCTTGACTACTGAGAAGCCAGAATGCAGATAAAATGGGATGGGAAAACTAAAGCTTTGGGAGCAAAAATTTAAATGCACCCCATTCCCACTGAGGCAACATGGAAGCCTAAGCTCTAGGGATCACAGAGGCATTGAAAGAGGTATGAAAAGGCCTGGTGATCTAGAGTCTGTACACAAAACATTTTAATAGCTGTGAACTAGCCTATTTCAATACCTCAAAGAAAAAAAAATACTATAAGCTATATCACAAATACTGCTAAATAATGGGAATGGAATATCCAACAAAGGGTACCTGAAATAGTGACTTAAGAAAGAGAGCAATAACCACTTTGTACCCCCTAGGTCACAGCCTACTCAACAGCATGGTTTCATAGAAATGCCAAAATAATTTATTCATGTGAAAATATTAAATGTGTTATGATGAATATGGGCTGACGTCCTTTTGACACATTGCTGATTCCAGAAATAAATCAAATTTGAATGCTGTCCACATAGGATATATACTTTAATAGAGGAGACAGATGATAAACACAATCATGATATATCCTATGACGCACTTGGGGAAACCACAAAAGTTCTCGCTATGTTTAGCAGTAGAATTTCTATAGTGTTTTTTTCTTCAAGTTATAAAATTGAAAAAAGCCCTAAAATTATATCTTTTAAATATGACAAAGAATAAACAAGTACACTAACAAAAGAAATATTGCAAATCAAGGAGAAAAATAATGAAAGCACAAAAGAAAAATTATCAAAGCATAGGTAATTTGCAATTGGCAAAGGAAACCCAGATGGCTAAGAAGAATGAGAAGATATATTTAAATATGTATTCATCACTTTTATTAGAGATACTAATGAAAACAACAGTGAGATAGTGGTTTTTCAATAGACAAAGTTTCAAAGTTGGATAACACCAAATTTGGAGACAATCTGGAGAAATAGAAATTCACACTCTGTCTTTCTAACAAGACATATCCTAAAAATATGTTTGGGACCAAAAAAATCATCATCAGAATAACTTTTAGATTTACTAAATTTGACACTTGCTTTCTTCATTCTAAATGGAATTCAGAAATCTCAATTTGTAAGTGATTCCAAGAAGTTCACATGTGCATCAAAGATGAAATTATTCATTGTCTTTAACCACAGGTAATTATACAAATTATTGTAGAATTAGACATGGAATAGACCAAATGAGACTGAAAAAAACAAATGCTATGTATAAATTTTTTTAAGTAGGAAAAATCTGAAATACAGAAAACTGGGTAATTTATAACAGTGTTCACCAATATTTTATGAATATTTTGTCATTATCCTCTTCCTGTTTTTCAATTCTGAGGCACTGGGGTATACTATATAACCTGCATGAGCAAAAGTATGATATATGTATTTAGGCATACACATATTTAAAACGTTCTTATTCATTATAATTTTTTAAACTCCAATAATTTCATTTAAGTATCTTAATGTTTGTATTCATATCCTTTAATAATTTTTCTAATAAAGTGTCTAAAATGACATCATTGCTGTTTCTATATATATTATTTCCTCCAAAGACAGTAAATATTTTATGAGCATAAAATTAGTCCTGTGGCATTAAGATAAAATTGTGGAAATCTATCTCTTTCAAATAAAGGTTTAGAATATTTGCTTTCTCTAAATCCCATCATCTTGATAGTGTAAAGTCAAATATAATTCTAGCACATTCAAGAGATAGTTTACTTTTCTCTCTGTTAAGATTTTAAAAATCAAGGATATTTTCTTTCTTATTATTCTGAGTTCTTTCAGTCATTTCATTGAATGCATGATTTTGAATGTTTTTGTATTTAGTAATGTATTCCATTTTGTGTTAAAAGAATAAATTTTGGCATGTAAAAAAATTCACTTCTTGTAAAACGTTCCAATAATATGCATGTTTAGCTACATTATTTAGCTCTATTATTGTGCCAGAAGGGAGTCCTAAATTGCTTACAGAAGATTAAGACAAGGAGGACACAAAAATGGGTCTTGACAAATAAACTGTTTTCTAGTAGACTTGGTATATTCTGAAATTGTTTATAAGACCAATTTGTGCCTTAGGCACTGCTCTTTTACAGAAAATAAGGTCAGTACATAACTCAAAAAGTTTTGCAACTCAACCAACTTAGCTTCCTGTCTTCCTGTCCTTGTTATTTATTAAACTATGTAAGCAACCGTTTTTGTTTTTTTTTTTTTTTCACTCCCTACTCAACTTCCTCATTTGATCAGCTTGAGGGCTATTTTGTTGTTATGGATGAAAATCAATCATTGGGGTAACTCTGTAGGGGTAGGGCTATGGAAAGCATATTGAACTTCCTTTAGGGTTTGATTTTGCTGTTTACTGTGCTTGTGAAATTGGCCAATATAGTATTTTTCAGAACTTTAGTTTGTTTATCTGCATAGAAAAATTAACATATGCATCAAAGACAGCGTGTATATATAAGGAAAACATGTATTACATAAATTCTAAAATGTTATTAAAATAGGAAGCATTATTTAACACACAGTGAAGTATCATATAGGTTGTCAAGGCCGGATTCCTAGAAATCTTCATTTTCAGTCAGAGTCCATGTCAGTCTGTGCAAAAGTCCTCATTCACATCCACGTCTCTCATCCCACAATTGATCTCAAACCACACACCGCTTCTTTCTCTCTTCATGTCTATCTTTAGCTCTGCCTTTCTCTATCTCTATAATTTCACTTCACTGTCCCTGCCTTAGTCCAGGACCATGACTAGTAGAAACGTTTCTGAACAGGTTTCTGGTTTCTACTTATAACCCTAAAATATGCTCCACACAGAAGTCATAATGATCTTTTGAAATGTAGATCAGGTCATTCCATTACTTCATTTTATCCTGTAATAAGACTCAACTGCCTGACTGTGCTTTTCATTGCCCTTTGGTATCTTACATGGGCCCAGCCTTGCAACTGCTTCAAGGGGCTTCTTTCCCTCTTTTCTCTTGCTCATAGGTTCCAGCCACACCTGCTTTCTTGGCATGTAGCACAATTCTCAATAGACAGTAGGTATCTGATATAGTATTTGAATTGAATTGAATAAGTGAAGTAACATCTCATAAATTGAGATGTTACTTCATTAATCACAAGTTACTAGGTATGTAAAACGTGTAGGGAAAATTCATAAATGAGAGTTTTATTATCCAAATGGGACGATCAAACAAATACATACACACAAGTGTACATATATATGTGTATACAACTACACAGAAAAATGCTAATACTATTCAAGGAACTCAGAATAAAAGGGAAAGCACACGGCAAAACAAGTATATGTGACCAGCTCTGTTATTGACTGAAGGAACTTTCAGAAATGCAGAGGATAATATTAATGAGAGTATATGATAAAAATAACTTCAGAGAGAGGAAAATAGAGAACAACGGGGAAAGCAACATAGAGAGAGAGAGAGAGAGAGAGAGAGAGGACGGAGTTAAATGTTAAATTTGTTGTTAGAATGAGTTCATTACCAAAACATCATCATAGGAGACCTGAATTCTAAATATGTCTCTACCCCTCACTTTTTCTATGATTTTGGCCATTTGCTTTTCCTCTTGGTCTCAGTTTAGGAAAATTGGAGACATTAATTATTAAAGTTTCACTTTAACATAGTAAAGCTCAATATTTTCTTTTCTGATAATTACAGGTGAAGAGGAAAGTTTAATGTGGATGTAGGCATGCTAAGGGTAAGAGAGTAGATTTTTCTTATTTTTTTAAGACAGGATGCTGCTCTGTAGCCCAGGCTGGAGTGCAGTGGTGTGATCTCAACTCACTGCAACCTCCACCTCCCAGGTTCAAGTGATTCTCCTGCCTAAGCCTCCCGAGTAGCTGGCATTACAGGCATGTGCCACCACGCCTGGCTAATTTTTGTGTTTTTCATAGAGAAGGGGTTTCATTATGTTGGTCAGGCTTGTCTTGACTTCCTGACCTCATGATCCACCCACCTCAGCCTCCCAAAGTGCTCGGATTACAGGCGCGAGCCACCTCGCCCAGCCAATCCTTTCTTTATCTGAATATAATTGCTGTAAATATCATCTAATATTTGTTAGATTTTTAAATGTTTAAAATATTTATGTTTATGTATCTAATTTCTAGAAGCCGTATTTAGTACTTTTCAAAATTAGTCAATTTTGAGAATCTCATGCTCCTTAATCATGTGTTTTATAAACCTTTAATTTCAAATAAATAAAATATACATATTATAGTTACTGTAAATCAAAAATTAAAATTGCTACAATTTTTAGGAGGCGTTTTTTAAAAAACTGTTATATTTGCTCATGGTAGAAGTGTTCTCCTGTTTTTTATGTGGGCTAATAATTTTTGGAAATTTATCTCTGGGAATTATTTGAGGGCTATATTTAGAGCATTTTCATCCAGAATTGTTGTTTTTGACTAGTTTTGGCTAGGTGTCTAAGGATATGCTTAGAGTGTTCTGAGGCACATTTTAAGACTCCCAATAAACACTTGTTTGTTTTTCTTTTTTTATTATTATTATTTTTTTAATTATACTTTAGGTTCTGGGGCACATGTGCAGATCCTGCAGGACTATTACATAGATATACACATGCCATGGTGGTTGAAAATCAAACCCTGCATGTTCTCACTCATAAGTGTTGAACAGTGTTTTTCATTTTTGTTTTTGTATCCTATTGCCAAGATGTATAAGCACATGCATTGTCCAATAAATGCTAAATCCAGCATGCTAGAATAGATGCATGGCCCCAAGTTTATGCTGGTTTCAGCAGTCATTTAACTATTTGAATTAACATTGTTACTAATTTCTGATCCTAATGATATTCCTCATTTTTTTTCCCACCTCTCAACTATTTGTGGCTTTTGTTTTGAACCAGTAGTGTATTTCCAGCAACCTACTGTGGAAATGTACCGAGGTCATTATCAGGGGATACAGGTAGGTAGGTATTCAAAAGCCTTTTAAGAATGAACTCAAATTAGAAAAGGAGATGATAAGGAAAAAAAAAGTTCTCTAATTCTAGCTGCTATCTTTTATACACATGCAACTTTTGCCTCTGTGTTTTTTTTGTTTTTTGGTTTGCATCAGCATGAAAACTAAATGTTAATTATTAAAAATTATTCATTTTTTGAAGGCAACTTCTCCATTGTCTTTGTTCTCTTTGATTTTCCTTTAATATTTTTTCTTTGATAACTCCATAAATATTTGTATGACATTGAATTAATATAAACTATTTTGCATAAATATGATCATTATATACACTGCCTCCAGGATATTGTTTTTCATGTTAATTTCATTAACTCTTATATTATTTCCTGTGTGTATGTGTGTGTGTGCGTGTGTGTGTGGTGTGTGTGTGTGTGTATAAAAGTATATAAGTATAAAGTTGTGGGAAGCAAAAATCAATTTGCATGAGGAAATTGAATTAGAATTAAAGAGCATTTTATTTCAATTTGCATACAATAAATGGTAATGAGTGTATATGCATGTATGTGAATTTTTATAGAAATATATCATGATAATTGTTTCAAGTCTACTTTTTTTGCTAATGTGTGAAATAAACTTACCCATTTAGCGTAGACTTTTAAAGATATAAACACTTCACATTAAGTATCTTGTTTGTAAACAGAATGTTTCTCAAAACTTTAACTATTTTGCTTTTATAAAGAAAAATTATACAAGCAAAATTTTAACTATTTTGCTTCTGTAAAGAATTATCTTACACATAATGCAAATTAGTTTTCTTGGTAAGAAGTTTTTAAATACATGCTTTTACATATTTTTCACCACAGTATTGTAAATATGAGGAAACTTGCAAGGTGGTTCATTATAATCTTACTCCGAATGAAAGAATTATTTCAAATTAAAATAATATATTAGTGTCTAGGTTCATATGGCTTTTCATGAAAATGAAGTGCTCCAAGGCAAAATATGCTCTTTTTGCCTTCGTAAAGTGAGACCTCAAAGGAAGACACTATTTGCACATAAATACATGACAGTTCTCATCAATGTAAAATTTGTGAATTTAGCAAAAATTAAAATGTGTCTTAAAGCGTCTTTTCTATGGCTGTCTGTGAAGTCAGAATGAATTTGACCACATTTTAGAGACTACAGGTAAAAATATTTGACAGTGCTGGCATTTGGTCTTCCTGTTCTCAAATCTCTACAATGTTTATTTGATAAATGTGGAATGAAAAGGAGCAATTTCTGAAAATATTACATTATATTGTTTTATTTATTATCTAAGGTTGAACATATTTTAATCATTAAATTGAAATAAATAGGTGTGTGAAGATGCAATTATTTCTATTAAAAGTGCTTTACTGAAATATATTAGGACAGGAAGATAAAAGAGATAACATACCAAAAAATACCAATAGATTAGATCACAAAGGCTGGCCCTGAGTAATGAAATACATGTTGTGTGTTTTCTCCTACTCACTTCAATTAAGTAGTCAATGTTTATCCTACCTTAAATTTTGACTCGACAGAATCTGTTAGTTCAGAGATAGGTTGTATTTATTTACTCAAAAAATTAGTGTTTAGATATTTAAGAAAGTAAAAAGATGCAGAAATATGAAAATTTGATACAGTATTCAGCAAGTTTATATAACAGTTAACGTTTAAGTTTTTACAATCATATTTTGTTTATAAACAAAGAATGATTTTTGTTTGTTTATAATCATACTTTGTTTGTTCAGTGATGACACCAGATACTGCTATCATGGAATAGCCATTATTTTTTCATCTGATTATTTTATCCATTGATAAATTTGTTTGAGTTAATTCTTTCCAGAATAGCACAATTGTCCATTTTTTAAATTTCCATAATTTCTTTTATATTTTTAATGTAAATTATAAAAAGATATGTTTCTCATTTAGGCTGAAATATAATGGACACAAGAAAGATAGAATAAAATTAGGAAAAGACTAATTTTTCCTCTTCTTCTTCTTCTTTTTTTGTGTGATACATGATTTTGCTCCACTGTCCAGGCTGGAGTGTAGTTGGGCAATAATAGCTTACTGCAGCCTCAAACTCCTGCTACAATGCTATGCTAATTAAACAAACCACTGCTCAAGGAAATAAGAGATGACACAAACCGATGGAGAAACATTCGCTCATGGCTAGGAAGAATCAGTATCGTGGAAATGACATACTGCCCCAAGTAATTTATAGATTAGATGCTATCTCAATCAAGCTACCACTGACCTTCTTCAAAGAACTGGAAAAAACCACCTTAAACATCATATGGAACCAAAAAAGAGCCTGCATAGCCAAGGCAATCCTAAGCAAAAAGAACAAAGCTGGAGGCATCACACTACCTTACTGCAAACTATCCTACAAGGCTACAGTAATCAAAACAGCACGGTACTGGTACCAAAACAGAGATATAGATCAATGGAACAGAACAAAGGCCTCAGAAGTAATGCCACACATCTACAACCATTTGATCTTTGACAAACCTCACAAAAACAAGCAATGGGGAAAGGATTCCCTGTTTAATAAATGCTGTTGGGAAAACTGGCTAGCCATGTGCAGAAAGCAGAAACTGACCCCTTTCTGATGCCTTACACTAAAATTAACTCCAGGTGGATTAAAGGCTTAAACATAAGACCTAACACCATAAAAACTCTAGAAGAAAACATAGACAAAACCATCCAGGACGTAGGCAAAGAACTAAAACAAATTTACAAGAAAAAACAAAAAAGCTCATTCAAAGGATATGAATGACATAGGCACAGGCAAGGACTTCATGACTAAAACACCAAAAGCAATGGCAACAAAAGCCAAAATAGACAAATGGGATCTCATTAAACTTAAGAGCTTCTACACAGTAAAAGAAACAATAATTAGAGTGAACGGGCAACCAACAGAATGGGAAAAAATGTGTGCAATCTACCCATCTCACAAAGGGCTAATATCCAGAATCTACAAAGAACTAAAGCATATTTAAAAACAAACAAACAAACAAAAAAACACAAAGAAAAACAAAAAAAAACACACATCCAAAAATGAGTGAAAGATATGAACAGACACTTTTCAAAAGAAGATATTTATGCAGCCAAGAAACATGAAAAAATACTCATCATCACTGGTCATTAGAGAAATGCAAAACAAAACGATATTGAGATTCCATTTCACACCAGTTAGAATGGCTAACATTAAAAGATCTGGAGACAACAGATGCTGGAGAGGATGTAGAGAAATAGGAATGCTTTTACACTGTTGGTGGGAGTGTAAATTATATCAACCACTATGGAAGACAGTGTGATGATTCCTCAAGGACCTAGAAATAGAAATACCATTTGACCCAGCAATCCCATTACTGGGTATGTACCCAAAGGATTATAGATCTTTCTACTATAAAGACACATGCACATGCATATTCACTGTAGCACTGTTTACAATAGCAAAGACATGGAACCAACACAAATGCCTATCAATGATAGACTGGATAAAGAAAATGTGGCACATATACACCATGGAATACTATGCAGCCATAAAAAAGGATGCATTCGTGTCCTTTGCAGGAACATGGATGAATCTGGAGACCATCATTCTCAGCAAACTGACACAAGATTCATTTATTCTTAAAAAATACAAATCATTCTCATGTATCATCTTTATAGGTCTATGCAAATTATTTTGGATTATTAATTGTAGAGAATACTGAATGGAACTGCTTAAGATTATCTAGCAAATTTTACTCTGAAAAGTAAAATATATTAGAATATTTTTTAAGCAAAAAATAATAGTATATTCTAACGATAGTACTAAGTTCGTCTTTAAGCATAAGAAATAATTTCTCACAGCCATTTATAGACTGTATCTAACCAATATTTGATTGATGAAAACTAGTTCTCTTCATTGCCCCAAATCTAAAACTTTAATTGAAATAATTCACATTATAATTTTTTCTTCTTCTTTACTTAGTGAATAGCAAATGAATTAATGCAATATTCCAGGTGAATGTGCCAACCAAAGTAATAAGCATAATGTTCCTAGTCATGTGTCTACTCTATTAAAATAGGTATGTGAAATTTGAATTTATGAATACAATTCTTTTAATGGGAGATATAAATCAAAGGAGCAGCATCAAATGATATATATTTGCTTGCATTTTATTAACTGATGTAATTATGTTGATGACAATTTTTTCTTTTTTTTTGAGACTGTCTCACTCTGTCACCAAGGCTGGAGTGCACAAGATCCTGGTTTACTGTAGCCTAAACCTCCCAGGCTCAAGTGATCCTCCTACTTCAGCCTCCTGAGTAGCTGGGACTACAGGTATGCGCAGCCACACCCCACTGAATTTTTACTTTTTATTTTTCAGAGACAGAATTTCACTATGTTGTCCAGGCTGGTCGCAAAATCCTGAGCTCAAGGTATTTTCCCATGTCAGCCCCCTAAAAGTATTGAGATTGCAGGTATGAGCCAACACACCTGGCTTAATGACCAATTCTTTATTGTATAAAGCTTCAACATTGTCTCAAGATCTCAGTAGAAAGAGGGTTTAAATTATGTTATTTAAAGTGTCTTGTGTCCCCTAAAATTACTTATTTGAGATTTTAATGACCATGTCAGAGAAAATAAGGAAAAAAAAATAATGAAATACTACTTTTGTTTTTTGAAAAGAGGGCAAGGATCAAATTATAGTTTTTACATTTCTGCGAATTTGAGGTCTCCACAATAATTTTTCCCTCTGAAGAGGGACTCTATGTGTGACTGTGTCGGCCTAATGGAGCCTGTCCTCTGGTAATGAAGATGTACTGTGTGGGTACGTGTGTAAATCATATAGGAGGTCTCCTTGTGAGTCATTCACCTGAAAGTCTTCTCCTCAGGGCAGACCCTCTTCAGACCCCTGGCTGACACTGCCTTCCGGAGACATGCCCCACTTTAACATCTTCCCTTTCAATGTAGTCTGTAAAGGACTTTGATTTAATCCACTTAACCTTTACAGAACAGGGATCCTCCACTAGTGAATTGTCTTTCACACATTACTAGACATACACAAATGCTAAACTTCTGTATCTTCTTCCATATAATGCTTGGTTAGCTCTACCTCTAGCAACAGCTAATTGTCTGAAGCAGGCAGCAACACTTTGCACTTCTTTTAAAAACCTTACATTTGAAATGCAATGTATCCTAATTATATTTGTAAGTGTGTTTATTATGAAAAAAGACCAGTAATTGTGAACACGTTTGTTTCTTGATTTTCTCTAGAAACAAACTTTGAACTTGTCCATATTGGGAGACCTGCCACAGTCACAAATAACAGTGTTTAGATAACAGGAGTTAGTATTATTTTCACGCAGACAAAACTATTATACATGATAAAAACCTGTACAAGACATAAATTCGTAATTTGTTTGTTTAAAATAATTTACCATTCCTCACATTGTGCCTCATCCCTTTACAAGTCTAAAACTTAGTTGCCAAAATAACGTAACTCTATACATCCCTTCATAGAAGTCATGCCACTTGTTAGCCATGCAGTATTTTCCAAGACACCTACATCCCATTTTCATAACTAATTTAATAACATTTATTTTTGTTGAGCATGGCATTTCTACAGGGAGATATGTATATTTTAGATTTTTCTCATTAATCTTACAGGAATTTATTAAGATGTTTTCATTCAAAATCTTTGAAAACATGTGTCTTTCACAGTCATAAGATTATTCCTTTTGTTTTGTTTTTGTTTTGGGGTTTTTTTGAGACAGTGTCTCACTCTATCACCCAGGCTGAAGTACAGTGGCATGATCTCGGCTCACTGCAACCTCCACCTTTCTGGGTTTAAGTGATTCTCCTGCCTCAGTCTCCTGTGTAGCTGGGATTGCAGGCATGCACCACCATGTCTGGCTAATTTTTGTATTTTTAGTAGAGATGGGTTTCACCATGTTGGCCAGACTGGTCTCGAACTCCTGACCTAAAGTGATTCACAGACCTCAGCCCTCCAAAGTTCTGGGATTACAAGCATGCAATACCATAACCGGCCAAGATTATTCTTATCTCATTTCTCTTCTTTTGAATGTCTATTCTCAGGCTGCTAATAAAGACATACTTGAGACTGAGTAATTTATAAAGGGAAGAGGTTTAATTGATTTACAGTTCCACGTGGCTGGGGAGGCCTCACAATCATGGATGAAAGAAAATGAGGAGCAAAGTCACCTGTTACATGGCAGCAGGCAAGAGAACATGTGCAGGGGAACTCCCCTTTATAAAACCATCAGATCTTGTGAGACTGATTCACTACCATGAGAACAGCACAAGAAATATCTGCCCCCCACCCCATAATTCAATTACTTCCCACTGGACCGCTCCCATGACAAGTGAGAATTAAGAGACTTACAATTCAAGGTGAGATTTTGGTGGGGACACAGCCAAACCCTATCAGTCATAGTCAGGGATATAAAGTAATCTTATTGCAAATCTTAAAGTGTCCATTTTCTTTCATCTGGTCCTTGTTCTTCAGTAATTATTATGTCCCAACAGGAAAATCACATTACTGACATCTGACTAATCAGAATAGATTAACTTCTAATTGCAATGATTTTTTCAAGTCATCATTTTTTAATATATGAAATTGTTGTGAAGTGTTATGAAATTTCCTTGGGTACACACAAACAACATTAAAAGTGTTTAGAATAATTCATGACACCAAGTGCTATTTAATTGGTAGTTATCAATACATTTCTTTCCAAATATATTATATAAAGATTAAAGCCTATTACATGTAAAATGATAAAAAGTAAGAGGGAAGAAAATGTAGTTTTTTCATTATTTTAAAGCAAGTTAAAATCATGTTGAGCTAGTAGTTGGCACTACTACTAGTTGGCCACAATATTTACTGCATTTTCTTAAAATGCATTTTTCAACAGCATGCTGTATATGTGTGTTTTTAAATGTGTTTCTTTTAGGTTTTTCTTGTTGTTGTTTTTGTTTTTAGTTTTTCCTTTCATTTGAAATATCTATAAACTAAATGTTTCTCAAAGCTCACTTGGCAGCTTGAATGCTAAAAACCTAAAAACATTTTAGGTTTTTTTTTTTTTTTTTTTCCCTTTCATTTAAAATATCTATAAACTAAATGTCTCTCAAAGCTCACTTGGCAACTTGAATGCTAAAAGCAAGAGGATGGTGGACTAGATCGAATCTCCCTCACTGATATAATTTTTGCAAAGGCAGTTTCAGTTATACATATTTGCCTAATACTTTCATTTTTCAAATCTGAAATAAAATTCCTGGATGCCTCACTCTACTGTATGTTAACATCGCACTTAAAATCTTCCTCAGAAAAGAAAAACACTAAAACAGAGCACATTTTCCACTTTTGTAATCTAAATTCACTTTCTATTAAAAGGTAAATATCTCCTTGGGTTAATATTTAAAATAAAATTGTTAGAAAAAAAGAACATCCAAAGAAGTACACTCACAAATAACGAAGATCACATTATAACTGATCCCACAGAAATACAAAAGATCCTCAGAGAATACAAAGAACAACTCTGTTCCCTTAAATTAGAAAATATAGATAAAATGCATAAATTCTGGGAAACACACAATCTTCAAAGATTGAATCAGAAAGAGATAGAGACCTTGAATAAACCAATATTAAACTCTGAAATTGAATCAGTAAATTTAAAAAACCTACCAGCCAAACAAAAGCCCTAGACCAGATGGATTCACAGTCAAATTCTACCAGTCATACAAGGAAAAATTGGTACCAATCCTATTGACAGGTTTTCAAAAAATTCAGGAACAAGGTTTCTGTGTAACTTATTCTATGAAGCCATCATAGGTTAATACAAAAATATGGCAGAGACAAAATGAAAAAATAAAATTTCAGGCCAATATATTTGATAAACCTAGATGGAAAAATCAAGGAATGCTAGCAAGCCAAATCAAGCAGCATATCAAAAAGTTAACACCCCACAATCAAGTAGGCTTTATTCTTGGGATGCAAGTCTGCTTCAACATATACAATTCAATAAATATAATTACACATAAACAGAAGTAAAAGCAAAAAACATGTGATCATCTCAGTAGACACAAAAAAGCTTTTGATAAAATCCAACATAGCTTAATGATAAAATCACTTAACAGACTAGGCATTGAAGGAACACACCTCAAAATAATAAGAGCCATCTCTGACAAACCCATAGACAACATTACACTGAATAGGCAAAAGCTGGAAGCATTCCCCTTGAGAACCAGAATAAGACAATGATGCCCACTCTTACCACTCCTATTTAGCATAGTACTGAAATTTCCAGCCAGATCAATCAGGAAAGGGAAAGAGATAAAAGACAGCAAAATAGGAAAAGAAGAGGTCAAACTCTAACTCTTCACTGACGCTATGATTGTCTCTACCTAGAGAATCCTGGTGATTCTGTCAAGAGGTTCCTAGAAATGAAAAACAATTCTACTAAGGTTTCAATATGTAAAAATCAATGAATAAAAATCTATAACACTTCTATATGTCAAAAATGTCCAAGCTAGGAGCCAAATCAAGAACACAATCTCATTTATAATAGCCACAAAGAAAGCAAAATATCTAGAAGTATAGTTAACTAAGGAGGTGAAAGACCTCTAAAAGAAGAAATACAGAACACTGCTAAAAGAAATCAGAGATGATACAAATAAACGAAAAAACATGTCATGCTCATGGATTGGAAAAATCAATATCGTTAAAATTACAATACTGTCCAAAATAATTTATAGATTCAATGCTATTCCTACCAAACTACCAACATCATTTTCACAAAATTAGAAACACACTATTTCAATATTCATACAGAACCAAAGAAGAGCCTTAATACTTAAAGCAATTTTAAGCACAAATAGAAAAGCCAAAGGCATCACATTACCTAACTTCAAACTACAGTATAAGGATACAGCAACCAAAGCAGCATGGTACTGGCACAAAAGCAGACACATAGACCAAAGGAACAGAATAGAAAACTCAGAACTAATATTGCACAACTACAACCATTTGCTCTTTGACAAGGCTAACAAAAATAAGCAATGGGAAAGGTACTTCCTACTCAATAAATGGTGCTGGGATAACTGGCTTGTCATATGCAGAAAAATAAATCTTGACCCTTACATTTCACCATATATAAAAATTAACTCCAAATGGATTAAATATTAAAATGTAAGACCTCAAATTATAAAAATCTTTAAAGAAAACCTAGGAAATATCCTTATCAACTTTGACCTTGTCAAATAATTTTTGGCTAACTACCCAAAAGCAATTGCAAGGAAATAAAATTAACAAGTGAGACCTAATGAATCTAAAGAGTGTCACAGCAAAAGAAACTATCAACAGAGTAAACACAAAACCCACAGAAAGAAAGAAAATATTTGCAAACCATGCATCCAACAAAAGTCTAATATCCAGAATCTACAAGAAACTTAATGAAATCAATAAGCAAAAAACAAATAACCCCATTAGAAAACAAGCAAAGAACATGAACAGATGGTTCTCAAAAAAAGACATGCAAGTGGCCAACAAACATATGAAAAAGTGCTCATTATTAGTAGTTATTGGAAAAATGCAAATCAAAACCACTATGACATACCATCCCACATCAGTCATATTAAAAACTTCCAAAAAAAAAAAAAATAGAAATGGAATGCTTATACATTGTTGGTGGGAACGCAAATTAGTGCAGCTACTGTGGAAAGAAGTTTAGAATTTTATCAAAATTTTAAAACAGAGCTACCATTCAACCCAGCAATCCCATTACTGAGTATATATGCACCATAA
Source organism: Sapajus apella (assembly GCF_009761245.1). Taxonomy (NCBI): domain Eukaryota; kingdom Metazoa; phylum Chordata; class Mammalia; order Primates; family Cebidae; genus Sapajus; species Sapajus apella. The sequence continues at coordinate 21,499,020 of NW_022436967.1, read as the reverse complement.
TAGATCATTACACCAAAAAGATACATGCACTCATCTATTCATCACCATGGTATTCACAATAGCAAAGGTGTGGAATCAACTTAGTTGCCAATTTATGGTGGACTAGATGAAGAAAACGTAGTATATGTACACCACAGAATGCTATATAGAAATTTTAAAAGAATAAAATCATTGTCCTTTGAAGCAACATGGATGGAACTGGAGGACTTTATCCTAAGCAAAATAATACAGGAACAGAAAACCAAATACTGCATGTTTTTACTTACAAGCAGAACCTAAACAAGAGACTGCAGACTGCTAGACGGGAAAGAGAAGGAGGGAGGTATAGGTTGAAAAACTACATAAGGTACTACACTGACTACCTAGGTGCAATATTTCCCTGTAACAAACCTGCATATGTATCCCTGGTATCTAAAATAAATTTTAAATTTAAAAAGATTTAATAATTTATGATTTATTAATCATTAAATTATTGACATTAGAACACTCAAACTGCAGACATTTTCTAAGGCTAAAGAATTATACTTTTGATTCACTTTGCATAGTAATATCTTAATCAGAGAAATATGTTTAAAATAAATATTGATTTTATAGACTAAATATAGAAACAGAACCTTACAGAGTTTCAAATTGTAAACTTAGACTTGCAACAATTTTGGTAATTCAGTCACATTCTTACCACATAAAGATAGACTTCTTCTGCCAACAAATATCACTTCGGATGTCAACTAGTAGGTGGAATCCTACCTTCCTTTCTCTTTCTTATGAGACAGTTCAGAACCTAGCTTGGATGTCCTTCTTTAGTTAGATGTCTCCTTAGAGAGTCATTGCTGTCTATATTATCTTCTATTCTTGGTCGTTCAGAATTAATGCTTTATTATAAGTTGTAAAATCCCTGTTTTTTTCTTAAGACATATTATGCCAATTATTAATTGATCCATTCTATAAGAAAATGTGGAATTCAATTCCTACTATAATAGTAATATACATGTTGATAACATGTTCTTTCTCAGTAATAGAAACCTCTTGCCACACACACTAAGGTTTATGAATTGGATTAGGTGAGGCATCTTCTCTACTTTGTGTTTATACATCTTCTCATTAAGTTCTGAGAAAACAATGGTGTGATTGTTGTCTGTGTCAGAAACTCATGCTTGTGCTAATGATTTCCCTGGGACTGTAGATAATTTATATTGCAGGAGAAAGAACACTGGACTGCCAATCAAAATACTTTATTTCTTTCTCGCCTGTGAGTCCTCTGGTCAGAGACAAGAGGTAATTAATATTTCCCCACTAACTCTGGTTAATATTTCTCAGTTAACTTAGGAAATACCTAAATAATTTGTGCCTAAAAGTCTGTGTCTGTAAAATCTTAATGTACAATTAACATAATTAAATCTTAACCTTATTAAGTCTTAACCTTATTAAGTCATAGATTGATGTCATCCATCTCAGAAATGCCTTGCATTGCCTTTCTGAGATAAATGATATCATACTATGACTTAATAATAGTGACACACTTTTCCAAAACATTCCAAGTCTTCTTGAGGAATAATGGAAAAGAAGCCCATTACACTTGTATGGATTTCCTGTTAACTGCTAAACTGACAAATAAAGATTTGATGTGACCTCAAATATTCCAGGGACAAAGTAATAAATACTCAGCTTCAAAGATGGCAAATGTGTGGTAATTCTAACAGCTGAAAAATTGTTTGACTCAGAAAATGTTATTTTACTTATTTCTATTGCTTTAATCTCTCCTTAATTTTTCTCTTAATCTTACAGTTGTATTTTGTAATCCAAAAATATAGTTAAACTCCTGAAAAATATTACTAATTGGATAATTGATAAATTTCCATTTATTTCAGGGATAAAGTAAAATATGTGCCTATTTTTAGCTTCCTTGGCTTGCTTTATAGAAAAGATCTGAGAATACTAAACTTTGACTCATTATTTTGTGTAAATTAATCATTGTGGGAGTGCTAGAGGAGAAACACACCCAGCTGACATAACTCCTCTGGATGCTGTCTATCATTCTGGAGAGAAGTATTAAAGCTCAGAACAAAGGCACAGATAATGTATGGGCAAGAAATATATAGATGTTTGAACATTTCAGACAGCATAATGGCCAAATTAGGAACTTAGTAGTTATGTGAAGAAGGAAAACATTTAGAATCATTTGTAGATTTTTGGCTTGGAATACAGGTAGAATAAAAATGGTTATATCTGGGGTATAATAGAAAAATATTTAGGTAGGGAGAGAATTACATATTTAGGAGACAGATTTACCAGTGTTTAAATGATGGTATTATATGATATGCATTAATATGGTTACATATATAACTACAAATATATATACACCATGGGCAGACAGAATTGCGTTGTGATTAAGAGCACTTGACTCTGGGAAAAATCTACCTGGGTTGGCATCCCAGTGATACAGCGAACTAACTTGCAGAAAACCCTCGCCAAATTCCTTGACCCTCTGTTTTATTTTCCTGAAAAATAAAAGGATGCAATGATACTATCTACTCCACAATATTCTGGAGAGAGTTCAATGATTAATGTTTGTTAAAACGTTAAATTTATGCACAGAAATTGGCAAATTCTATACACATTTATTGAATAACTAAAATTGATTTCAATTAATGCTGTTGCTTTATATAGTTGTGGATAAAGCCTGTCGCTGAAAAATATAGAACAATTGTAAATTCCATTCTAAGTGATTTTTTCCCAAGATATATTTATATAGGAATGAGATAATTAAATTAAAGAATGGGGAGGTGAATAAACTAAAATGCAAATTATTAAAATTGTGAGACTAGATAGTGTTATGAAGTCAACAGAGTAAGTTTACCACAATTATTTTGTAACCAAAGTGGTAATAATTACTGAGGTTTGGGGGTATCAGTCAGGAAAATTTTAGTAAATTTCTTTGAAGTGATTTGTTATTGAGCTGAAGAATACCAATTAACTTTTATCTTTTCTTTATGATTCTGCACCATTTGTCACAAGTAAATGACACTGTAAAAAGTTTCGTCCTTAATGTCAGTAAAAGAAAATGACAACCACCCAATTCCAGTGATTCAGAGGAAACAGGTGTAATTTGTATCAGCAATAACTTAGATTTGACATAAAAAGAAACTTAATGAATGTAAAAAAAAAAAACTTCAGAAATATTGTCGAATATTCTTTCCTAAGTACTTTTTTTTAAATAGAAAACTCAGCCCATAGTAGTGTTGAATAATGAGAACACATGGACACAGGGAGGGGACCATCACACACTGGGGCCTGTTGAGGGGTGGGGAGAGTAGTGGAGAGATAGCAGGGGGGTGGGGGGATTGGGGAGGGATAATATTAAGAGAAATACCTAATATAGGTGACAGGGGGATGGACGCAGCAAACCACCATGGCATGTGTATACCTGTGTAACAATTCTGCACAAGCTGCACATGTACTCCAGAACTTAAAGTATGAAGACAAAAAAAGATTTTAAAAAAAAAAGAAAAATCAGCCCATAGTAAATTGGGAGAAAATGTCAATGATGGTTCTTTGATACTAGTTGTTTAGTAAAGAAAATATGATAGTAAACTTAATAAAATGAAACCTAACGTACTACTAATAAAATAATAGCAAACAAGAGTTAAACAATAGAGAATAAAGGCATAATAAGCATCACAGCAGATTATCATATAATCAATTTAACATTTGTAATAATATCTATATAAAATACTTTAAATAGGTTGCTTAAAAAATTCTTTAGACTGTTTACATCCAAAATTGACAAATGGGATCCGATTAAACTATAGAGCTTCTGCACAGCAAAAGAAACTATCATCAGAGTGAAGAGGCAACCTACAGAATGGGAGAAAATTTTTGCAATTTGTCCATCTGACAAAGGGCTAATATCCAGAATCTACCAAGAACTTAAACAAATTTACAAGAAAAGCAAACAACCCTGCCAAAAAGTATATGAAGGATATGAACAGACACTTCTCAAAAGAAGATATTTATGCAGCCAAAAAAACTTGATAAAAAGCACATAATCACTGGTCATTAGAAAAATGAAAATCAAAACCACAATGAGACACTATCTCAGGTCCGTTAGAGTGTTGATCATTGTAAAGTTGGGAAGCTACAGATGCTGGAAATGATGCAGAGAAATAGGAACACTTTTACACTCTTGGTGGGAGTGTAAATTAGTTCAGCCATTGTGGAAGACAGTGTGGCAATTCCTCAAGTATCTAGAAATAGAAATGCCATTTGACTCAGCAATCCCATTACTAGGTATATACTCAAAGGATTATAAAACATTCTAATATAAGGACACATGCACACATATATTTATTGTAGCACTGTTCACAATAGCAAAGACTTGGAACCAACCCAAATGTCCATCAGTGATAGACTGGATAAAGAAAATATGCACATATACACCATGGAATACAACGCAGTCATAAAAAAGGATGAGTTTATGTCCTTTGCAGAGACATGGACGAAGCTGGAAATCGTCATCAAACTAACACAGGAAACTAACACAGGAACAGAAAACCAAATACCACATGTTCTCACTCATAAGTGGGTGTTAAACAATGAATACATGTGGACACAGGGAGGGGAACATCAGACACTGGGGCCTGTCAAGGGTGGAGGATTAGGGGAAGGATAGAATTAGGAGAAATGCTACCTAATGTAGATGATAGGTTAATGGATGCAGCGAACCACCATGGCATATGTATACCTATGTTAAACCTGCCTGTTCTGCACATGTATCCCAAAACTTAAATAATAATAATAAATGTTTTATTATTAATAAAACTAAAATATAATCATTTTTTAAGTTTTTAGATACAAAAGAAAGCATGACATTTAATTTTACAAGGGCCATAATGGTCTACATAAAGAAAACCACAGAGGGTCTATCAGAATCATTGCTTTTTTAATAGTTTCTCTATTATTGGTCTGTGAAAATTAATTTCCTGTTTGTTTTCACTTACCACAGGTTATTGTTTTGCCATTTTATACACAGAAGTTTTTGCAAATATCCCAGCTTCCCCACAGTCAAAGTGTTGAGAGCTAGGGTAACTTTTAATGTGTTTCATAATTCTCTTCCTACCATTAAGTCACTGTTTCCATATGATGCTAAGAACACAGACTATTTGCACCTTGCAAAAACAGCAGTTAATCTTAAATATTATCGTTGACTCTAAAAAGAAGTGAATTCTCACCGAAGTTGCATGTAGTTCTTTTGTGTATAAGGGGAACACATCCATATACAGAAATTCTGAAACCTGAAGCCACGTTCATGGCAAAGAAAAACCAGTTCCCTTCTGTCTGTTTCCAGTTTCCCTGGCATAGGGGATAAACATATAGATTATTTAAAAAGAACAGGATGAACCTGGAAACTGTCATTCTCAGGAAACTGTCACAAGAACAGAAAATCAAACACCGCATGTTCTCACTCACAAGCAGGTGTTGAACAATGAGAACACATGGACACAGGGAGGGGAGCATCACACACTGGGGTCTGTAGTGGGGAGCTAGGGGAGGGACAGCAGGGGGTGGGGAGTTGGGGAGGGATAACATGGAAAGAAATGTCAGATATAGGTGATGGGGAGGAAGGCAGCAAACCACATTGCCATGTAACAATCTTGCATGTTTTTCACATGTACCCCAAAACCTAAAATGCAATAAAATATATATTTTTTTAAAAAAAGAAGAGATGAAGAAGTAAGAAGAGAAAAAGAAAGTTATTATATCATGATAAAGGATTCCATTTAGGAAGAAGACATAATAATTGTAAATATATATGCATCCAATACTGGATCATCCAGATTCATAAAGGAAATATAAGCTAAAGAGAGAGAAATATTCAAATACAATAGTAGGTAGAGATTTCAAGAACCCACCTTCAGTATTGAACAGATAATCCAGACAGAAAATCAATAAAGAAACATCAGACTTAATCTGCGCTATAAATCAAACAGAGTTAATAAATATATAAACAATGTACACTTGAATGACCAGCAGGTCAATAAAGGCATTAAAAAGAAAATTAAAACGTTTTACTGAAACAAATGAAAATGACAATGCAACATACCAAAACCTGTAAGATACAACAAAAGCAGTACTAAGAGAACAGTTTATAACAATAAGTACCTAAATCAGAAAAGTAGAAACTTAAAATAACCTAATGATAAATATATTTTTTTTGAGGCAGTGTCTTGCTCTGTTTCCCAGACTGGAGTGCAGTGGCACGATCATGGGCCCCTGTAGCCTTAACCTCAATCCAAATGCCCATCTCAGCCTCCTGAGCAGCTAAAATTGCAGGTGCATGCCACTATGCCTGGCTAATGTTTGCATTTTTTAGAGACAGCACTTCACCACATTGCCCAGGTTAATCTCAAACAACTGGGTTTAAGCCATGTGCTTGCCTCAAACTCCTAAAGTGCTGGGATTATAAACACAAGCCACCATGCCTGATCTATAATAGTATCTCTTAAAGAACCAGAAATGCAAGAGCTAACTCAACGGAAAATTAGTAGAAGAAAAATAAAAAAGATAAAAGCACAAATAAATAAAATTGAAACAAAAAAACAAAAACATGGATAAAATGAAAATTGATTTTTAGAGAAAAACCAAAATTGAAAAATCTTTAGTCACACTAACCAAGAAAAACTAAGACTCAAATAAATAAAATTAGAGATTAAAAAGCAGACATTACAACTGATACTGTGGAAACTAAAAGGATCATTAGACTACTATGAGTAATTATATTACAATCAACTGGAAAACCTAGAATAAATAAATTCCTAGACTCACAAACCTTTCAACATTTAACCACGAAGAAGTCCAAAACTTGAATAGCCCAATAACAAGTAATGAGATTAAAACCGTAATAAAAAGTCTCCCAGAGAGGAAAAGCCTGGATTCAATAAATTCATTGCTGAATTTTACCCAACATTTAAAGAAAAACTAATACCAATCATACTGAAGCAATTCAAAAAAATAGAGGATAGAATGCTACAAAATTCAGTCCATGAAGCAAGTATTACCTTGATACCAAACCAGACACATTAAAAAAAATTGAAAAAGAAAAAGAAAGAAAGAAAGAAAGAAGGAAGGAAGGAAGGAAGGAAGGAAGGAAGGAAGGAAGGAAGGAAGGAAGGAAGGAAG